>NC_139820.1:23001476-23006476 GCF_963457635.1 Microchirus variegatus
GTGTGTGTGTGAGTGTGTGTGTGTGTAAGTGTGTGTGTGTGTGTGAGTGTGTGTGTGACACCTTGTGTGTGAGACACACTCTCACACACACACACACACACACACACACTGTGGTCAGAGAGTTTCCTGTGAGGTGTAATAAATGTGAATCATAAATGTGGGCATATGGTTCGCCTGAGGCCACCGTCAGGTTTACAGCTACACACCGAGGGGGCGGGGGGCGTCCAGCTATTAAAATGGGCCACATGCCATTAGAGTGAACACACTATGGCATAATGTTGTATAATTTCCCTCTACTTTAGACTGATTAATTATTCATCTACGCTCTCGCAGCAGAAGAAGAAGAAGAAGAGGCCGAGGCTCAGCCCCGCCCCCCCCAGGGACGACAGACAGGAAGAGGACTAATAGGAGTGTGTGTGTGTGTGTGTGTGTGTGTGTGTGTGTGTGTGTGTGTGTGTGTGTGTGTGTGTTATGTACACTGAGACTTGAAAATCACTTATATGTTAATAATAAATGTGAATAATCAAAACATTGTCCTTTTAGAGTTCAGGAAACTCGTGACAGGAGCGACTTCCAATTAATTTACTGTTTTTAAAACTGCAGGTGCTGAATATAAAGAGGGAAACTTCCACTGTGTGTGTGTGTGTGCGTGTGTGTGTGTGTGTGTGTGTGTGTGCGTGTGTGTGTGTGTGCGGTCGCTCATTCATCGCATGCTGGTGTGAATGAAAATGGAGCGAGTGATCATGTGACGCAAGAAAAAAACTGACTTTAGCCACTGAATAAAAGACTTGTGCAATAAAATCTACGTCAGTTTAAGTTTACGACGTCTTTAAGAACATGTTCACGTCTTTATTTCACTGTTAGACAGACTTAAACAACAGGAAACTGAATTTCGTGAACCACTCACTCTCCCACACCAAAGTCCATAGAGAAAATCAATGATTTTTAACATCACAGAGACACAGGAGCTGTTAAATAACAGTAAGAACAGTTACTCAACAACCGTGAGTTTAAATACCTTATCTTAGCGAATTCGGCTTTCAAAAAACTTGGTTCAGATTGACCTCAGTGACACAAAGGGACCACACGAGGCAGCAGTAGACAAGCAGCTCCTGTGTAACTTTGGTGTGGGAGAGTTAAGATATCGTAGATTTAAACTGAAGTTGAGGATTTTCTTAAAATTGGTTTTACAGGTTGGTTCTAAGCAGCAGGGGGCGCTCACAGCACTTCAAGAAACTAAAATAACTCAAAACTGCGATAATAATTTATAACTTTGACTTTTTTCTCCAAATTTTGACTTTTTTCTCTGAATTTTGACTTTTTACTCTTCAAATTTTGACTATTTTCTCCAAATGTTGACTTTTTTCTCTGAATTTTGACTTTTTTCTCTCCAAATTTTGACTTTTTCTCAGAATTTTGACTTTTTTCTCTCCAAATTTTGACTATTTTGTCCAAACTTCAGTTTCCTGTTGTTAAAGTCTGTCTAACAGTGAAATAAAGACATGAACGTGTTCTTAAAGACGTCGTAGACTTGAACTGATGTAGATTTTATGACACAAGCCTTTTATTAAAGCGTCAAAGTTAAATATATAAAGAGCTCCTTCTTTTTCGTTCGCGGAGACAAAGTCAAAGTCTTGACAGAGACGTTTGTCCTCGACGTCCTCGTCACCTAATCTGCCCGACGACGGTCATTCAAACCTCCGTCCTCTTTAATCCTCCTGAGAAGACGGCGAGGAATCAGGAATGCTCGGGATCGGACCCTGAAAGACCCGGTGGACAAGGACGCCGTTGTCCTCAGGTGTAACCCGAGACCCCGCCCCCCTCCGACACTTTCCCCTCGCCGCAGATATCGCTTTCCCGCAGACTTTGTCCGGCGCTAAACGACCGCCGTGTAATTAGTCCTGAGGACACAAAGACTTCAACGACGTCTCAGTGTCTCATTAGGAGACGACAGATTAGATAGCGGCGAGCTAGGATGTCGCTATATACCCGCTGAACCCCCGCCGTCCACCTGCCGCCAGGTGAGCGCTCCACACAGGCCACGCCCCCCAGGGACGTGGGACGAGGGGTCAGAATCTGTCCCACGAGACGAGCTAATGGACGTGAGGACGGGGTCAGGGGTCGAGTTACAGGAGGAAAGAGGAGACGGGGGACGGACACACACACACACACATACACACACACACACACACTCTTGTACTTGCTGCATACTGAGGACCAGGTAAAAGTGCTGACAAAGTGAGGACCAGCGTTTCCACTTTATAAATCAACACAAATACAAATATCTACTTCACGAATGACATCTATAAAGAACTGCTGGGTGCAGTACCATAACATGTCTGCAGGTGGAGTGAAACACCAGGGTTGGAAAACTGGGGTTTTTAGTATTCTCTGTTAAAAATACCGAGTATAACATGTTTACGACCTCAGGAAGTGATTTCAATGAAGACAAAGTGAAGACCGGCCAAAATGTCCTCAATTTGTAAAAGTGACCTCACTTTGTTGGTTAAAAAACGCTCACTGGTCCTCAGTATGCCGCAAGTACAAGAACACACACACACACACACACACTGAGCTTCTCTGGAAATAGATATTGACGTAAAAACGATCGAGGATTTGACGTCTGATTCTTCTACTTCTGTATTTGTGAGACCTGATGTATTTTTTAATTTCCTGTCATATATAACGTTACTGTAAAACACACACACACACACACACACATTTATGTATATATATGTCATCTTATATCCGTCATATTTAAATTAAATATTTACACACACACAGAAAGTGTAAAATATTTACATTTAAGAAGCTGAAAAATCATTTTATTAAACATGTTTATTAAAGTTTGAGTTATTTCACTTTCAATGAAAGTAAGTAAAAATCAACTAAATGAGCTGATTTTTACTATTTTTTTGACCAATAATCGCTGAAAAAACGAGTGATTTATTGCACATTTATGCAAAAATGTGCACTAATGCTTGTGAAGCTCTAATGAAACATGAAACTCGTCAAACATTCGTCTTTTCTGACAAATTAAAATCACATAATTACGTTACGACGCTGAAGGTAAATGTTTAAATCTGAAGCGAAGCTCGGTGATGATTTTATAAACAAAAACAAGGTCAGAAAAAGATAAAATAACAACACTTTAGAGGAGGAAATGTAAATGTTTTCAGCTCCTCACGTCACTCAGAACGACCGTGATCCCAGAGGACATTGAACGCATCACAATAACTCTAATATCAAGCATTTTTTACGCTTTGTTTGTATTTGAATGGAAAACCTTCGTAAAGACGTGATGGAAAAGGTTGTTTTTCATGTTAAATAGATCTAAAGTTTGTTGTTAATCTGATGATTTCATTCTTTACCTGATGAACCTTCAACCATCGTCGTCTTTTCACATAAACATAAATAATGTTTAATTACTGTCTGTGTCTGTGTGTGTGTGTGTGTGTGTGTGTGTGTGTGTGTGTGTGTGTGTGTGTGTGTGTGTGTGTGTGTGTGTGTGTCTCTGAAGGCCGGACTGGAGTGTGTTCTCTCAGACGTTTATAAAAGCTCTATTTTATTAACGTCTGGAACCTTGAACGCGTCACGACTTCAAACTTCAGAGTGTTTTATTTTAGACGAGTAAAGAGCTTCTGTCTTTGTGTTTGAGAGACGGAAAAAACATGGACGGACAAATTCTACCTGAACAAAGACGTAACATCACAACATCTACGTCTTTAAGAACGCGTTCACGTCTTTATTTCACTGTTAGACAGACTTTCCAGACACAGGGGGCGCTCACAGCACAGTCAGCGCAGAGTTTGGGTCAAAATCTGATAAAACCACGCGTCAATAACCCCAAACTGTTCCTATTTTAGCTTTAATGCTAAGTGCTAATATGCTACAAAAATGTTGCTAGCTAGCCTTTTTCAAGGATAGCTAGGTTTCACAGTGGTTTACAGATGATGATGATGATGATGAAATCCTTGTTGAAGTGAAATGAAGCAAACGAAACCGACCACTCTCCCACACCAAAGTCACTCACTCTCCCACACCAAAGTCACTCACTCTCCCACACCAAAGTCACTCACTCTCCCACACCAAAGTCACTCACTCTCTCACACCAAAGTCACTCACTCTCCCACACCAAAGTCACTCACTCTCCCACACCAAAGTCACTCACTCTCTCACACCAAAGTCACTCACTCTCCCACACCAAAGTCACTCACTCTCCCACACCAAAGTCACTCACTCTCCCACACCAAAGTCACTCACTCTCCCACACCAAAGTCACTCACTCTCCCACACCAAAGTCACTCACTCTCCCACACCAAAGTCACTCACTCTCTCACACCAAAGTCACTCACTCTCCCACACCAAAGTCACTCACTCTCCCACACCAAAGTCACTCACTCTCCCACACCAAAGTCACTCACTCTCCCACACCAAAGTCACTCACTCTCCCACACCAAAGTCACTCACTCTCCCACACCAGCAGCTCCTGTGTCCCTGTGAGCTAAAATCACTGGTTTTCTCTATGGGCTTTGGTGTGGGAGAGTGAGTGGTTTACAAACTTCAGTTTCCTGTTGTTAAAGTCTGTCTAACAGTGAAATAAAGACGTGAACATGTTCTTAAAGACGTCATAAACTTAAACTGATGCAGTTTTTATTCTCTCAGTTTTTAATAAAGTTGTTAAAAATGACTTTTTCTCCTCCGTCTCAAACCAAACAGAACAATCACCACGTTGAGTCACGTCCTCACTTCTCGTATCAAAGTCGAGCTGAAATCACTCGAGACTTTGCTCAAAGTTTAGATTTCGTCGCTCAAGTTAAATATCAAATGAATGCGATCGACCCCTGAAGAGTCGTCGTTATCTGGACGTCGTAGAGAAGAAGGAAAAACCCTCTGAACTGTGACTTTAAACCAGACCATAATACTAATAATGTATGTTAATGCATGTAAATCAGTTCATCTCATCAAGAAGAAGAAGAAGAAGAAGAAAACCCGCGGTG
>NC_139820.1:23008976-23116476 GCF_963457635.1 Microchirus variegatus
ACAGCGCTAACCTGATCTGAACCAGAAAATGGAGCCACACGGCCGGAAAATCTCCCAGCAGGCTTTTCACTCTCATCCCTGTGTGTGCGTGTGTGTGTGTGTGTGTGTGTGTGTCAGCTTCAGTGGAGACAGAAGATCCACACACACACACACACACACACACACACACACACACGCTCAGTGTCTTCTGTAAAACACTTTTTTAAAAACACAATAAACACTGAATATGAAGCAAAGTTTCTGGTTATTTGGGCGACTGTTGTTTTGTCGGAACATTTGTGTTTTTACTCCACAAACACAAAATCAGACTGAGTTTATTACTGAGTCGTTTTGGACGAACTGGAGCAACGTTTTCAACATGTTTTCAGCGTGTTTTCAGTGTGTTTTCAGTGTGTTTTTCAGTGTGTTTTCAGTGTATTTTTCAGTGTGTTTTCAGTGTATTTTTCAGTGTGTTTTCAGCGTGATTTCAATGTGTTCTCAGCATGTTTTCAGTTTCTTTTCAATATGTTTTCAGCATGTTTTCAGCGTGATTTCCAGTGTGTTTTCAGCGTGATTTCAATGTGTTTTCAGCATGTTTTCAGTGTGTTTTTTCAGCGCGTTTTCCAGTGTGTTTTCAGCATGTTTTCAGCGTGATTTCAATGTGTTCTCGGCATGTTTTCATTGTGTTTCAGCATGTCTTTCAGTGTGTTTTTCAGCGCGTTTTCATTGTGTTTCAGCATGTCTTTCAGTGTGTTTTCAATGTGTTTTCAGCATGTTTTAGGCGTGTTTTCCAGCTTGGTTTCAGTGTGTTTTTCAGCATGTTTTCCAGCATGTTTTAGGCGTGTTTTTCAGACGTTACTTATTTTTTGCCCCACCCACTTCTTCTATGCCCATTTTCAGTGACGCAAAATTGTGACGTTTTGAATTTTGAACTAAAATGACCTTTACGATACAGAGTCGAGTGGAGACGCTAAACTCGCGTCAGATCTCGGGTAACGAGTACGGATCCAGGGATCGCGTTCGATCTCGTCCCGTGAGAAATTAGCGTAGCATGTTTGTGTGAATGCATCGTGTCTGCTTTAATGAAACGGGAACATTCCTGTTCCTCAGACGACGACGACTGTAAAAAAACCTTCAGTTTAAACGTCCGATTCGTCTTCACGCGCTTTCGCCCTCGCGACCTTTTCACCTCTCGTGTTTCCGCCCAAACAAGCAAACGGGCGTTTTTACGACGATATAAACTCTGAGGATCTTCCAAACGTGTTTGGCTCTGAGGAGCGAGCGCTGGCAGGGATTTCATGTTAGCTCATCATTATTTTAATGCCGGGGCTCGATCGCCTTTTGTAGTAAAAGGGGATTTAAGCACCGCGGCTCAATCGTCTGCTGCAAAACGCTGCAATTCCTCATAAAAAATGAATTCCCTGCTCTCCACTGAAGCCCTTTCAGCCTCCATTCCACTCCGGCCGTTTCTCTGTCTGCGCTAAATCGCCGACCTCGATGTTTTCTGGACCAAAACACTTGGACCGCGGCCTCTCCTCCTCCTCCTCCTCCTCCTCCTCCTCCTCCTCCTCCTCTATAACCTCTTCTCCTTCTCCATCCCATCAACTGGAAATCTCTGGCCATCAGCGCCGCAGACGCCCAACTCCACCGAGTATTAAACAAACATAAGCAGAGGATGGAGTGGCTGCTGCAGACGGCGCTGATAGCATCGCCAGACACTGGGAGCTGAGAATCACAAGTGCTCGCAATTGTAGGTCTGGAACGAGCGGAGGATAAAAAACACAGAAGAAGAAGAAGAAGAAGAAGAACGTGATGAAGCAGCGAGACCAAGGGAAATGGAAAAACAACATGCAGGACCAAAAAAAAGGAGTTAATAATGAGGAGAATTCATTTCAAACGTTTCCCCTCTGTTACACATGATGAAAGAGTTTCAGCGCCGTGACATCATCATCATCATCATCATCATCATCATCATCATCATCATCAACGCTCCCTCGCCGTCCGCGGCTTCACCTTCAGACGAGTTCGTCCGAATCCACGCGGGACCGAGACTGGGCCGAGGCCGGAGACGAGAAAATCCAATAATAATGAAGGTTTTTACAGCGTCGAGCTCCTGTTGATGAAATCGCTCTCGCAAAGAGGGAAAAACGGGGGAAAACGGAAGCAGATGTTCGTCTTTTAACCACATGCTGCTAACGTCCTGCTCTGGGAGTTCAATCTGCATCACTGCTCTGAGGCTTCAGAGGAGGCAAGCAACACTGTTTTCACTGGGTTTTTGAGTGTGTTTTCAGAGTGTTTTTAGCATGTTTTTCAGAGTGTTTTCGAGTGTGTTTTCAATGTGTTTTTCAGTGTGTTTTCAGCGTGTTTTTCCAGTGTGTTTTTAGTGTTTTCAGCGTATTTTCAGCCTGTTTTCAGTGAATTTTTCCAGCGAGTTTTCACTGTTTTCAGTCTGTTTTCAGTGTGTTTTCAATGTGTTTTTTAGCGTGTTTTTGAGTGTGTTTTCAATGAGTTTTCAACTTGTTTTTCAGCGTAATTTCAATGTTATTCAACATGTTTTCAGTGTGTTTGCAGTGAATTTTTCCATCGTGTTTTCACTGTATTTTCCAGCGTGTTTCCAGCGTGTTTTCAGTGTGTTTTCAGCGTGTTTTTCAGTGTGTGAATGTTTTTCAGCATGTTTTCACTGCATTTTCCAGACTGTTTTCAGTGTGTTTTTTAGCATGTTTTCAGAGTGTTTTCAGCCTGTTTTCACTGTGTTTTTCCAGCGTGGTTTCAATGTGTTTTTTAGTATGTTTTTCAGCATGCTTTCAGCGTGTTTTCAGCCTGTTTTTCAGCATGTTTTCCGAGAGTTTTCAGCCTGTTTTCAGTTAATTCTTTCATGTTAATTATCATCATCATTATTATTATTATTGTTATTATTATAATAATCATATTAATCAATAAGCACTAATATAACTCGTGCACATAAAGCTACATGTAATAAACTCATATTGTTGTCGTTCCACATCATTTAAATGAGCTTGTTTTTCCTCCTCTTGTTGTTTTAAAGCACTAACATCAGTAAACACATCACTAAACACATCCTGAACACATCAGTGAACCTGTTGCCATGGTTACGTCTGTCTGTCTCCAACACTCTGTGTAAACATGTAAACACCTGTTCTCTGTGACAAACAAGTGTTTTTCGCACAATTCAACACGTTGTTGTTGTTGTCGTCGTGTTCTATCTTTGATCTCTGATGATGATGATGATGATGTTTAAATGTTTGTGATTTTTCTCTCATGTTGACGTCAGCAAACTTTAGTTTGTTTTTCTCAAATGTTCTTTTTCAACACGTTGACTGTGATTTACCTTCAGAGTCTGAACAACAACTCAACTATTGATTCACTTTAACCCAAAACAAAAGTCACCAGTTTGTGTTTGTGTCACGTAGAAAAAAACACCTACGTTTTTTTACGCAGACGTGATATAATGACTCCGCCCACTCTGAGGAGGAGGAGGAGCTATGAAGTCATGGAAAACAATATTATCATGATATTTAAGTCACAATATTTAAGTCGTGATATTTAAGTCACGATATTATCGCGATATTTAAGTCACACTACGATATCACAATATTTGTCACTATATTTCTGTTTTACGATATTATTACGATATTTAAGTCACAATATTAACCCAATATTATCAGGATATTTGAGTACCGATATTTAAGTCACGATATTATCACAATATTTAAGTCGTGATATTTATGTCACAATATTATCACAATATTTAAGTCGTGATATTTATGTCACAATTTTATCACGATATTTAAGTCATGATATTTAAGTCACGCTACGAGTTCTTGATATTTGTCACGATATTTCTTTAACGATATTATCACGATATTTAAGTTCGGATTTTTAAGTCACGATATTATCACGATTTTTAAGTCATGATATTATCAAGATATTTAAGTCACAATATTTAAGTCACGCTACGAGATCATGATATTTGTCACGATATTTATTTTACGATATTTTCACGCTACGATGAATCGACTGATTCCGATTCACTCTCACCCAGAAACAACTGCTTCACTCGTCACTACTTTGCGTTTTTTTTGCGTCGCGTGGAAAAACCACGTCACCGCAGTTTCACGCAGACGTGCTGCGATGACTCCGCCCACGTGGAGGAGGAGGAGGAGGAGGAGCTAGTATGAAGTGCTCCTCAAGTGTGTGTGCGTGAAGGTCGCGTTTCTGTGGGCGTGACCGCGATCGGCTGTCACTCATCCGTCAGCGTCTCTGAGGCCACGTCAAAACGTTCTTACGTCAGCAGCCATCGAGGAGAGGAACCCCCGAGGAACAGGAGACGTTCTCTCTGCCATCCATCACCATCACCATCACCTCCTCCTCCTCCTCCTCCTCCTCCTCTGATTTAACGCTGGCTCTCCTCCCGACGCTAACGAGCTTCAGCTCTTGTCGTTTTTCTGCAGACGCGGCGTCTTTAGCTCCCGTCGCTGTCATAAAGCGGCCGCCGATTAACGACAGCGGCGACGAGGAGAAACGGCGAGGGACGGTCAGCAGTTTGAGAGGAGGAGGTGGAGGAGGAGGAGGAGGAGGTGGAGGAGGAGGTGGAGGAGGTGATTAAGGTCCTGCCCAAACATGTTGGATGTGCCGTCGTTAACGAGCCTTTAAACGCCGCCTCTTTCAGCCACTTTGCATCACGGCGGCGGCGTTTAAAGGCAGCATCTGCTCTGCTGAGGAGCTTCCACTGATGTTTTGTCACGGGAGATTTCTGCCAACGCCGCGAGGACGAGCTCTGAAACGCAGCCAGATGTCCAACGTCTTCACAGACGCCTCCTCCTCCTCCTCCTCCTCCTCCTCCTCCTCCTCCTCCTGATGTCTCGCTGCTTTATTGGCGTAGGCGTTGGCGTGCAGTTGGCTGTGACTGTTCTGACACGGCGACGGCGCGGAGTTTTAACGGTTACGGCGTTTCACGAACAGATGAAGAGGGCGATTAAAAAAGAGCGACAGGTGAATAAATCACAGTCATGTGACCGACTGACACTTTAATCACGGGGTTTTCAAACCAAAGCGACGGGAAAAAATCAACGTCCAAACGGATTCATGAGCGTTTAATTCACTGTGAGTGAGAAGAAAATACATCGTACATAATAAAACTTTGACGAAAGATAATCAATAGTCACAATTCAATATTAAAGTCATGATATTTAAGTCACAATATTATCGCAATATTTATGTCAAGATATTATTGCGATATTTAAGTCACGATATTATCGTGATATTTAAGCTACGATATATCATGATATTTAAATCACGATATTTAAGTCACGATATTATTGCGATATTTATGTCACGATATTATTGCGATATTTATGTCATGATATTATTGCAATATTTAAGTCACAATATTTAAGTCATGATATTTAAGTCACGATATTATCGCGATATTTAAGTCACGATATTATCGCGATATTTAAGTCATGATATTATTGCAATATTTATGTCACAATATTTAAGTCACGATATTATCATGATATTTAAGTCACAATATTATTGCGATATTTATGTCACGATATATTAAAGTAACAATATTTAAGTCACGATATTATCGTGATATCTAATTCACGATATTATCACAATATTTAAATTCATGATATTATTGGAATATTTATATCACTATATTTAAGTAACAATATTCAAGTCACTATATTTACGTCACAATATTATCACGATATTTAAGTCAAAATAATTAAGTAACAATATTAAAGTCACGATATAATCACAATATTTATGTCACAATATTGTTCCTGTTTGGTGTGGGAGAGTGAGTGGTTTACAAACTTCAGTTTCCTGTTAAAGTCTGTCTAACAGTGAAGATAAAGACGTGATCGTGTTCTTTAGACGTCGTAGACTATTATCAGGTGAGTCTTTTTCCCCCCTGCAGGGGGCGCTCTCGTGCAGCGACTGTGTTTTCAGCGCCTCGTACAAACACACTTAACCACCTCTGAGAACCAGATGAGAACCATTAAAAAGGCCCATAAATTAAACATCTGCAGGAACAACTGCGGAAAAAACTTTGATGTGATTTTCCTTTGGTTTTATGTTTGTGTGAAAGAGGGAAAAAGTGATGAAAGAGCTTTGAACGCTCGCACCTCGGAGAAGACGACGCGTTGATCATTTAAACATGTGAAGGCAAAAGGACTCTTCACTGACCTCTGCTCAGGATCCTCTTCACGCTTTCAATTCAGCTTTTCTTTCTGCATTTTCATCAGAGTTTCATCATGATTTCTTATTCCAACTCTGCGTCTGTGTGTCGCTGCGGAAACAAACAAACTCATCAGGTCTGCGTCAGAAACTCAGAGGAACAACAGTCACAACGTTTGTTTGTTTGTTTGTTTGTTTGAGTCACGACTTACCGATCGTTTCACGGGTAAATAAAGCAAAACGTGAGACGGCGTCGCAGAGATCCGGTCTTTACCACACAAACAAGACGACTCTGCAGAAACCACCGTTTAAAAAGAAGAAGGAAAACGAGGGGAGATGAGTTACAGGTGAGTGGCTCAGAGGCTCCGCCCCCCTCTGATCAGCCCCGCCCCCTGAAACACAGGAAACACAGGAAACCTAGAAGTTTAACAAAATTAAAGCACAGGCACTGACCCCACACTCTTAGAAATAAAAGTGCTAATATAAGGTTTGTGAGAACCCTTTTTGGCTGAAGGTTCTAGGGTCCAGGTAGAACCCTTTTAAAACCCTTTATTCAAGGGTTTTAAAAGGGTTCTCTGGACCAAAATGGTGGTTCTTAGTGGAACCATCAGTGTTACCAAGAACCCTTGAAAAACCCTTTCTTTTCAGAAGCAAATGGTTCCAGGTAGAACCTCAGGCCTTGTAGAAGGATCCTTTTGGAACCCTGAGTTCTAAGTGTGTGTGACACAGACGTGAACACACAACACACACTGAGACACGGGTTTAAATGCTGTGAGGAAACAGTGCTAACCCCTACCATGCTGTGGAGGCAGGGGGCGCTCACGTACAGTCACAAACGGACTTAAATATCCTTTAACTATCGCTGTCCGAACTTTGCTTTGTTCAAAATCCAATCGGCGTTGAGGTTTGACTGATGTCAGTCGAGTTCACGATGTTTTTAACGCCAAACGACGTCGCTTTGTGCTCTTTTTGTCGCAGCAATCCGTAAAATTCTTTAGCCAGGATGGAGCTAAAAAAGAAGTTTTCACGTTGTCTTATTCAAGCGTTGGTGAAAACCAATCAGCGTTGAGATTGATGTCAGTTGGTTTACGATGGAAGAAAAAGGGCGTTTTGGACACATACGACGTCAGTTGGCGCTAAAAAGTAAAATCCCGCCAAAATCGGCCGTCTTTCGAGCTCGAAAAGTTTCTCCGCGGCGCGTAAATGCGGAACAAACATGTTTTAAATAATGTTTTAACTTTTAACTATCCCTGAGTAACCGTAGAAGACTTAGCCGAAAAATCTGACGTATTTCTCAAGAAATTTCTCCTCGGCATATAAATGTACTACTAACATGTTGTTCAGGTGGTATAATGACAGCTTTTTGGCCATATTGGCAGCCATGTTTTCACTTTTTCACGTTTTCTTATTCAACGACGTGAAAACCAATCAACGTTTTCGCGACTGATGTCAGTTGGTTTACGAAGTTTCTCTGCGACGCGTAAGTGTGGAACAAACGACGTCAGTTGGTGCTAAAAAAAAAGTAAAATCCCGCTCTTTTTGCCAAAAATTGCCGACTTTCGAGCTTCTCCGCGGCGCGTAAACGCGTAAACAAACGCGTGGTTGTGGTGGTGTCGTGGGCCGAGAGTTCCAGTAATCCTCGGATCCCGCGGCGGCGGCGGCAACGGAGCGAAGCTGACACTCTTTAAGTCTGAGGGGTTTGGAGGTTTGGATTCAGTGGGAGTTTAATGAGCAGCAGCAGCAGCAGCAGCAGCAGCAGTCGGTCCAAACACACATTTACATAATGAAACACGTCTGACAAAGTTCTTCTCTTTCTGTGGATCCACACAGCGTGACCAATTTGTTCGCATACGGGACGAGAATGGAAATTAAAAACAAAGCCGCGGCGGCGGCGGACGAGGACGGCGGCGAGGAAGAAGAGGAAGAGGAGGAAGAAGAAGAGGAAGTCTGAGGTCGTCACATTTTCACCTCCAACACGACTCAGGTGAGACGGAGATGAACTCGCTCATCAAACACTGGAGATCACAGAGGGTGATGAAGGTGAGGAAAGGAAGCGCTCCTCGTCCTCTAATTGGCTCCAGCAGGTCGCGGCGGCGGCGAGTGAATGAATGAATATGCGACGTTTGGACACATTTGGATTTAATTCAGCTACGATTTCTGCTCAAGAAAAAGAAGAAGAAGGAGGAGGAGGAGGTTTAATTGAGAGGGAGAGGATGACTGGAGGTGACACATGGAGAACAAGAGTGTGGATTTAAAACATGAAAGGCCGAGGGAGGAGGAGGAGGAGGAGGAGGAGGAGGAGGAGGTCGGATTGAAACACCCAGAGATGAAGAGTGACTCATCTGAGATAAAAGAGGGAAGTGAAGGCTGCGCCGCCGCCGCCGCCGTGACAGCTAATGAAGAGCTCCTCGCTCTCCTCGCTCTCCTCGCTCTCGCATCCAAAGCCCTCATTGCTTATTGATGCCTTGCTCCGAGCTCCAGACCAGAGCAGACGATCGCCGCGCGCCGGTCACAGAGCGTTTAGAGGCCGTTAGCATGAAAGCGACGGCTTTTAACGGCACTTTTCCTTTTGCTGCCACTTCAGAAAGAAGAAGATGAGGAGGAGGAGGAGGAGGAGGAGGAGGAAGAGGAGGTGACCTCAGAGACACCAGACCACGGCCGTCACCAAAGTGTTTATCTTTGAAAACGGCAAACGCCAGAGTTTATTCACAGATATCAGATACCGTAGTTTAATATTAGTCAACATCACTGGAAAAGACCAAATGACATGGGAGCCAATGGGAGCTGAGCTCCTTTAAAAAGGGGTGGAGCTCCCATGAAGGGAGTCAAACTGTACGTCTGTACGATCGGCGTACTCCAAATATTGGTGGGGGTTTTTACGAGCGTCAATGAACGCATCACAGCTGTGAGTTTTTTTAAATATACTATTTTAAATATTATTTTAATCACTTTACATAAACGAGACAAAAACTATAATCCGACTTCAGTGTCGTTCAAAGACGACGAGTACTGTTGTCTCAGTTGTGTTTTTTTTTTTAGAGTTGCTGAAAAAGAATCAAATGCAGAAGAACTTCCTGTCTGTGTGAGGTCAGACGAGGTCGAGGTAAACAAACAAACAAACCATCAAAGAAGAGAATGTAAGTTTTTAGAGAAAGAACCTTTTTATTTTAACTATAATAATGATGATAAACATAAAGTACATGAAAACGAGCATTTTTTACCTTTTCTGTCCCAGTTAAGATTCAGATTCATCAAAGATTCTGTTTGTTCTCTTGTGTTTTGTTGCCAAATTATTATTTGTCCTGAGTCCAAAGACGGAGACTGATGAAGACTCAGTCCAGGACCATGATGATGATGATGATGATGATGATGACGATGATGAAGGTCTCTGTTAAATCTGTAAATCCATAAAAACACAGCTTTCTATTTTCACTTCCCCTCCCCCACACTCACTCGCTCATTTAAGAATCACACAAATCGCCAAGATGGACGCCAAATCCAAATTTGCCGACTTCCTGTTGAGTTGAGGCCGCGGTCATAATAAACTTTTTTGTCCGTCTTGGGCTAACACGCATTCCCACCAAGTTTCGTGAAATTCGGTGCAACTTCATCTTGGCTCGTTTTTTAAAAATATTTTTTCTTCTTTTACGAGTGTCAGTGAATGCATCACAAAGTTGAGTTTTTAGAGCCACTGTTTTAAATATTGTTATTTTTTTATTTGAATTGCAAACAATGCAGTTTTCAATGTAAGGAGTATAATTTAAGTTATAACATGTAAAAAAGTACATGTGACACATGCTAATAAAAATAAGCTAGTTAATAATAGCTAAATTATGACACTTTGGTTTAGATAATCCTTTAAATTGGGGAAATGTAATATTAGGAAGAACAGTAAACATGTAAACATGCATTTCTACACCTATAAATGTACAATATAGAAGATATCGAGGACTAAGATGAGGAAACACGTGGATGTTATGGTTAATATCGTTTAAACGTGACATAATGAGAGATAACGAGGTGACAGTGAATTCACTGTTTGTGCCGCATGAAAGAAAACCTGCTTTTAAAACCGCGTCGACTTCCATTTATTTAAGTAAAAGTGGAAATAAATAATTCATCATCAACAAAACTGCCTGTATTTTAAAATGTGTAAATATAGACCATGTATATATGTAACATAGACACATATCTGTGCATCAAACAGTCTCCAATCATCTTTTACTTCCTCACACGCTTTAAAAAACGTCTACGACGGTAAGAACGCGATAACAAACGCGTTAATAACGACGGGATTCGATGATTCTCTCTTCACCTCCTGATCTGACGCCGTTTAATCCCAGAGTCAAGAAGAAGCTTTTCTTCCAGCGCTAATTAAAACCTGCAGCTGTTTTTATTTTATTCTACTTTTAATTTCATTTCTCTGTAAATTAGAAAAACCTCCTCCTGCGTCACCTTGGCCAAGGTTTTTACAAACAACGACGACGGCGACGATAACGATAACATCACAAGGTTTAAAGAAAAAAAAAAAGTTTAGAAACGCGACGACAACAATCGTCGTTAGCGCCGCGGATAATTAAAAAAAAGAGAGAGAGAGAGACTGAAGAGACGAATGGACGCCCGAGGGCCTGTCGTCATGGTGATGGATGGATGACAACGTCTCCCTGCGGCAATGGCAGCGAGACACGGGTCTGTAGGACGAGGACGAGGACGAAGACGAGGACGAGGACGAGGACGAAGACGAGGACGAGGACGAGGACGACGAGGATTCATTGAGCAAACGCTGGGAAGTGTTTTTTAAAATAACTGTAAATCAAAATAAAAATACGATTTTCATCAAGGAATCAGCAAAACTTTGAATAAATATGACAGAAAAATAAAAGATAGTTTACATTTGGATAGAAGTGGAATCATTACTGCCATAATTGTAGTTATGAATATATAAATATCTCTATATATACATACGTGTGTATATATGTATAAATATATTTAAATATTATATATAGGAATAATATCTACACTACACACCTAATGCAGATAAGGAAATATATATATATAGATATTTATATTTAAATATCTATATATATACACAAAGAATAATATCTACACAACATTGTCACCTAATGCAGAGAAGGAAATATATTTTATTTATATATAAAATAGGAAAATATTTAAATATAAAGTAGGAAATTCCTTCAAAAACGTATGTAAAAAATCATCACAAATATTGTTTTGTGACGTTTTTTTTTCACTTGAGCGCCCCCTACTGACCACACGAGACTGTGAGAACACTGTGTTAAAGGCATTTAGATGTGATGATTAAAGTGTGAGGGGAATAGAAGGATTGTTTTTGCCTCATATTTTCAGCTAATTGTCCTTTATTTTCATCCGTCTGATCAAATAAACACTTGAATTACAACAAATACAGAAAACATGTTGTTTAATTTGTGTATAAACTAAATATTAAACACTTTTAAATCAACAAATAATCATTGATGAGCGAAAAAGAGTCAAAATCTACGAGTGTCCTCACAAAGCATGCCGTACAAGAACGTGTGTGTGTGCTCGTTAACCTGTCCAACAGAGGACCTCGACGTCAATTCACACTCACAAACCGGGGACCTCCACGCCAACACGGGACATTTTTCTTTTTAAATATTAAAAATCACATTTGAAGTAATATTATGATCAACGACATTGAAAGAAAAGTATTCTATTCTATGTATATTATTTTATTTTATATAATGAGCGTTATTTGTGTTGTTTTTATATTTTCTACAGTATATTTTTATTGTTTTTTTTTATTTGTTCTTGAGTCTGTTAGGTCACGCGTTTATATATGTTTTTATTTCATTTTATATTATTTATTTTTATTTCAGCTGTTGTTGTTTTCAAAGCGCTTTATAAATAAAGTTGGATTGGATCGGATTGAATCCAACTTTATTTGGCGTCCAAACAGAGAAAGTTGTTGCATCAGTTTCCTCATTTGTATGTGTGTGTGTGTGTGTGTGTGTGTGTGTGAGAATATCAACAGCAGCTTCTCTTTCACACACACACACACACACACACACACACACACACACACACACACACACAGTCTCTGGGGTGTCTCCTCAGCAGCTCTGACTCTAAAGCTCTTTTCATGGATGCTGAAGCTGAGCGCGGCGTGTGGACGTGTGGTTCATCCTCCCGTGGAATTGGATTATTTCTGGATGAAGGAGGAATCTCCCTCCTCCTCCTCCTCCTCCTCCTCCTCCTCCTCCTCGTCTTCCTCCTCCCTGCAGAGACGGACACATGCGGTTCATCATGCAGAAACACCTCCTGCTCTGCTGGGGTCACTGAGCAGGAGGAGGAAACACAGCAGATCTGCTCTCAGCTCCTCTTTCAACACCAGACTTGAAAAATACATTTCTTCTGTCTTGTTAACTCGTGTTCATGAGACTTTTTCAGACTCGGATTCTTCTTCTTCTTCTTCTGAGCTTCTGTGCGGTCACATGATGAAAGTGGAAAAAGGAAACCACACACACACACACACACACACACACACACACACACACACACACACACACACACACACACACACACACACACACACACACACATACGACGGAAACTTCAACAGAGGGTTTCTGGAGTTCAGAAGCTGTGAGTTCAGTTCATGAAAAACTCTCTTTTTTTTTCTCTCAGATGACTTTTCTAATAAAAACAAGAAAATCATCATCGGAAAATAAGATTTACAAAGTTTAAAAAACCTTATGACAGAAAACGTAACAAGTCTACGACGTCTTTAAGAACACGTTCATGTCTTTATCTTCACTGTTAGACTTTAACAACAGGAAACTGAAGTTTGTAAACCACTCACTCTCCCACACCAAAGTCACTCACTCTCACACACCAAAGTCACTCACTCTCACACACCAAAGTCACTCACTCTCCCACACCAAAGTCACTCACTCTCACACACCAGTCACTCACTCTCCCACACCAAAGTCACTCACTCTCCCACACCAGTAGCTCACTCTCTCACACCAAAGTCACTCACTCTTCCACACCAAAGTCACTCACTCTCTCACACCAAAGTCACTCACTCTCCCACACCAAAGTCACTCATTCTCCCAAACCAAAGTCACTCACTCTCTCACACCAAAGTCACTCACTCTCCCACACCAAAGTCACTCACTCTCCCACATCAAAGTCACTCTCTCACACCAAAGTCACTCACTCTTCCACACCAAAGTCACTCACTCTCTCACACCAAAGTCACTCACTCTCCCACACCAAAGTCACTCATTCTCCCACACCAAAGTCACTCACTCTCTCACACCAAAGTCACTCACTCTCCCACACCAAAGTCACTCACTCTCCCACACCAAAGTCACACACTCTCCCACACCAAAGTCACTCACTCTCCCACACCAAAGTCACTCACTCTCCCACACCAAAGTCACTCACTCTCCCACATTAAATGACTTATTTTGTCAAATTCGGCTTTTGAAAAATTTGGTTCAGATTGACCTCAGTGACACAAAGTGACCACACGAGGCAGCAGAGGACCAGCAGCTCCTGTGTCTCCGTGAGCTAAAATCACTGATTTTCTCTATGGACTTTGGTGTGGGAGAGTGAGTGGTTTACAAACTTCAGTTGTTAAAGTCAGTCTAACAGTGAAATAAAGATGTTTTACAGGATCTATTAACCTTAACCTAATGACCTATGACTGGATGCTAACATGTTAGCACTCCTTTCTTACAGGTTGAGTTTATTGCATTTTTCGAGGGAAAAAAAAAAAACCCCAAAACACAGGTATTGAAACAAACTGCATTTGATTGACAGGTAAATCTTGGCCACAGTGGATTCATAAATTGGCATCTGAACCTGAAAGCTCACAGCGCTGCTGTGTATTCAGAGCACATCGGACGGAAAACAAGCCAGACAAATGCAAAATGTCAGTGTGCAGCTTTAATCCAGGGCTGAAAAGGATTCTAACAAATGTCACCATCAGCTAACCTTCACGCTGAGTGGAAGCTGCCATCTGATCAATTACATCCACCGCCCCGCTGACCTTTCACATCATTTGTTTAAAGGAGAATGCCATTTGATTAGCGCTAATTGCTCCACTTTAGCAGGTCGCCTTCACTTCCTATTGAGAGCTGAAGCAGCAGCAGGTGGAAGTTTAGGTGGAAACACGGTGTCTCACATCATAAAAACATGCTCCGTCACAGTTTTAATATCACGATGTTACGTCTCCATAAAAACCCTTCGACGATGTGAAAACACGAGCTGCTGCAGGAGTTTTTACTGAAGGTTCTTATGTCGTACTGAATCAAACCAAACTGTGACATGTAAACGTCATTTAAAGTTTAAAATAACGCTTGTTTCTGACATTTTGTGACACAGACGTTGATTAGTAGACTTTACTTTTATTTTTGTACCTTATTTTTTCTAATTTTGTTGTAATTCCAGGTCTTTCTCAGATTTTTATAAACAGTTCATTCCGTCGCTTCTTGTTTTCTAATTTGTCTAATTTCCATGTAAACTACTACCAGTAAAACAACTACTACTAAAAGTACTACCAGTAAAACAACTACTACTAAAACTACTACCAGTAAAACAACTACTACTAAAACTACTACCAGTAAAACAACTACTACTAAAACTACTACCAGTAAAACAACTACTACTAAAACTACTACCAGTAAAACAACTACTACTAAAACTACTACCAGTAAAACAACTACTACTAAAACTACTACCAGTAAAACTATTACCAGTAAAATAACTACTACTAAAACTATTACCAGTAAAATAACTACTACTAAAACTACTACCAGAAAAACTACTACTACTGAAACTACTACCAGTAGAACAACTACTACTAAAAGTATATCAGTAAAACAACTACTACTAAAACTACTACCAGTAAAACTATTACTAAACTACTACTAAACTACTACTAAAAGTATTACCAGTAAAACAACTACTACTCAAACTATTACCAGTAAAACTACTACTAAACTACTACTAAAAGTATTACCAGTAAAACAACTACTACTAAAACTACTACCAGTAAAACAACTACTACTAAAACTACTACCAGTAAAACTACTACTATACTACTACTAAAAGTATTACCAGTAAAACAACTACTACTAAAACTATTACCAGTAAAACTACTACTAAACTACTACTAAAAGTATTACCAGTAAAACAACTACTACTAAAACTACTACCAGTACAACTATTACCAGTAAAACAACTACTACTAAAACTACTACCAGTAAAACTACTACTAAACTACTACTAAAAGTATTACCAGTAAAACAACTACTACTAAAACTACTACCAGTAAAACTACTACTAAACTACTACTAAAAGTATTACCAGTAAAACAACTACTAAACTACTACTAAAACTACTACCAGTAAATCTAGTACTAAAACTATTACCAGTAAAACAACCACTATTAAAACGTGTACTTCTATGTCTTTTATCCGTCTTATTTCCGTGTAAACTCTTGATGTAAACTCCCTTCTCTTATTTCAGCGTTACATGTACAGTGTTACATGTACAGTGTTACATGTACAGTGTATCGCGTTAGTGTTTCTTCTTCGTCTCTCGTCGCGTCCACAGCAGACGCTCTGAGGACAGATGGACGTTGTGGAGCCTCCGTCAACATTTAACACCACGGGGACATCAATTATTTCCATGGTTAAGATATTTAAGAGAAGACAGACGAGCTGCAGTTTAATGAAACCATGTGGTCCGTCTGCTGCAAACACCTCACCCTCCCCCTGTCATTTCTTATTTTAAACTTGTAGCTCGCGTTTGCCAAAGTGGACGGAGACGTTGAGTCATTACAGACGTCAGGGTGATTCTAAAATCAGCACAAAGTTGCAGAATTTATTAAAAAAAAGGGCAGGAAAATGAGCGCTAATCCTTCACGCGTGGTGTCAGTTTGTCCAATATTTCACCTCTAAAACATCATCATCATTGTCCTGCTCAGCTCCAGTCAATTGGATTTGAGACGCGTCAGCATCTGGAGACGACACGCGATGCCTTTCCCGGAGAAAGCGCGATGAAGAGAAATGAACGTTTTAATCCAATCAGTGTCCCGGAGATGTTGCCTGTGACAGATGAATGAACGAGGGTAAATCTGTTGTCTTTCAGCCAATTTCATCATGACACCGACGCTCACACACAGGAGCCGCCGGTGAGTTTCAGCGACGCCGTCACACACAAGTGCAACCGGCAGCATTTCCATAAACACCGTCAGGATTTCATTTGTTTTTGGGCTGACAACAATTTTTACATTTCTACCTGAAGTTTATTGTTTATTCAATAAGCTCAAATTGGACATTTTTGGTCCAGCACATTTTGAAAATGGACGCAGTTCTTGACCTGGAAATGATGAATATATCATCCCTGCAACAGCCCCAAAAACATCAAAATACAACACCACACCACGGGCAAATGGTAAAAGTCTCAGACAAATCTTTGACAGATTTTCATCGTGAATGTCTTGAGATGATGCGCACCAAATTTGGAGTTGATCAAATTAACCGCGTAGAAGGAATTCGCAAAAAGACGACATCTGGAAATGGAAACTTTTCTTTGACCGTGTGTAACTGTTGATAAGTTTGTACATTTTAGTGAGTATTTGAGCTTGTTTTCTAGTGAACCTGTAACTGCTATCATGGTATCATGCAGTGTTTTTATTGATTTGACCAAATTTCAAGTGGATCCAATAATCCCCGCGAGCACAGCACATGAATAAGTAAAATGTGTTGTTTCCTGTTGCCACTAGGGGGCGTTTTCTTCAAAATTGTACATTACCACGTAGACTTCTTCAAGGTGGAGCTATTATCAATCATAGCAAGTTTGGTTCAGATTGGACGTTCGATAGTGGAGTTATAACAGTAAAGCGTTTTTTTGCTGAGACAGCAGAATTTACCACAACTTTGCCGCCCCCTAGTGTCAACACCGTGTGACTCCAAATGCTGCTTTTGACAACTTTTAATCCTGATCTTGTCCAGAGTGACTTTGCCAAATTTGAAGTTGATCGCAGCAAAGCTGTGGGAGGAGTTTGTTCAAATACAAGATGTGCGAAATCGCCTGTTAAATCCAAAATGGCTGCCTTCCTGTCTGGTTTGTGGCTATTTATTTCCGTCATGTACGTGAAACGTATACAACTGTGAGTTTACTACTTATATCGGTCGTCAAATGTGTGACAGAATAACAACAATAAGTCCTTAAGTGACAATACTGTCCTCAACAATTAAGGGAAATAAAGAAAAGACGGATCAAAAACCAAAGATAAATAAAGTGGAAGAGGACGGAGAAGAAGAAATAAGATGAAGTCGGATAAAAGATGGGCTCAGATACAGTGAGTCAAACATGTAGAGAAATCAAGATGAAGTGGTGGATGACAAACACGCCGGGGCTTGAACTCTGTTGACTCCACATGATAAATCACCCAGGATGCACTGGGACGTCAACAACGTGTCCCCGAGCGTCGCGGCAGCGGCGGCTGCATTAACGGGAGATGGATGGAGACGTACGGCGAGTCCTGGCGAACACGCCAACACGCTCTTTGCTCTTCAGACTGCCATCCATCATGATTCTAAAACACACACACACACACACATCCATCCGTCCATCACGGACGCGCTCGCCGAGACTAAAAGCAGGAAATCACTTATCTGTCCGATCAGACGTCGGAGCGCCGCAGAAGAAAAACGATGAAATTAATGAATATTTAACGTCCGGCGATGATCAATGTCATTTTCGCGTCATCCTGACACGAGCGCGGTTTTCTGTAAAAAGGTTTCAGACTTCATTACCACAGTAAACAATCACGGTGCTAGCGGCTATCGCTAACATCATGCTGAGTCACAGCTGTGGCTGACACGTACGCTAAGCTAGTAGACTGACGTTTTTCCATGAAACAGTTCTACAACGACTCGACTTTACTCGGTTTGGTCGATATTTAAACTAATTCTGTGATGTTAGCGCCGTGCTAGCGAATGAGCAGAAATGATTGGAGGAAAATAGCCCCTACAATAATCCCTGTGAGCACAGCCAATGAAAAAGTCAAATTTGATGTTTCCTGTTGCCATTAGGGGGCACTTTGCACGTCCAAAATTGAATATATCCATATAAAGTTCTTCAAGTCTATGATATTATATATCATACCACGTTTGGTTCAGATTGGACGATCTATAGTGGAGTTATAACAGTTTAGTGTTTTTTGCTGAGACGGCAGAATTTGCCTCAATTTTGCCGCCCCCTAGTGCCAACACCGTGTGACGCAGAGTGCTGCTTTTCGCAACTTTTAATCCTCATCTTGTCCCGAATGACTCTGCCAAATTTGAAGTCGATGGCGGCAAAGCTGTAGGAGGAGTTAGTTCAAACGCAACATGCACGAAACGGCCCTCGAAAATGGCTGCTTTCGCACACGTTTAGGCCGTTAAATTTGCAATTTTTTGACGGAAAAACAACAACAACTTCTTGATAATGTCAATATACAGAGTTTCCGCGTTATATTTGGGACATAATGACTTTTGGGTACAAGTGGAACGCAACGAAACGTCAACTTTTTTGTCTTTGGAGGCCGGAAAACGCCGCGTTCAGCATCAAACGCGTCACCACGGAAAAGTTGTGCATATGGAGGGGAGTAATCAAATCAGCCTGTGTGTGTGTGTGTGTGTGTGTGTGTTTGAAATGTCAGGGCCCGATTGATTTCTTCTCCTCTGATTAATTCGTCTTACGCTCTAATGTTCTGCATAGAAAATTGTTGAATGGCATTCAGCGAGATTAAAACCACAAACAGTGCTTTTCATAATTTGACAGGTGACTGGCGGGCGGCAGACTCCCGCATGATTGCATCATTAGGGCCACTCCCCCCCCCCCCCCCACGCCGCCAAAGAGGAATTAAACGCACCATCAGCCTTTTCTGACAAACGCGTAGCCTCGCCGCGACGCCGCCGCCGCGCCACCTGTCACGCCACTCCATCACTGTCGGCGAGCGCGAGGGCGGACGGTGAGCTGCTGACTTTTAAAGTTATGAACTTTGTTTTAAATCAACGTGTCAGCGTCTGAAGAGGCCAGAGCGGAACCTCCATTAAACCGCTGATTTAAAAGCACACTTTTTTTTTTATTTTTTATTTTTTATAGCTGCTGCAAGTGGAGTGAAATATGTTTATGACGACAGGACGGGTTTTAATAAACTGCCAACTCGACATTCGTAATCCGCAGAGGATTAATCTCTTTACCGTTCTTGATTTTTTTTGCATAATCTTTGAATTTGTTGACATTTGGAGCAGATGTACGCAGATCCTGGGAGTCCAGAGCTAACGCAGCACACGACCCGCGATGACGTCAACGTACAGCCTCAGCCTTTCTGTATTATATTTCAGGACAAACACAATTTTGTTATTGGATGATTGCCCATAAAACTGTAAAATACAATGTTTCCCTTTGCCACTAGGAGACACCGCTTTTAAAATTGAACATTTCAACATCCACTTCTTCAAGACAGATCTATTATCCATCAACGCATGTTTGGTTCAGATTGGACGTTCTATAGTGAAGTTATAACAGTTTAGTGTTTTTGTTGAAACAGCAGAATTTGCCGCCCCCTAGTGCAAACACCATGAGATGCAGAGTGCTGATTTTCGCAACTTTTAATCCTTAACTTGTCCAGAATGACTCTGCCAAATTTGAAGTTGATCGCAGCAAGGCTGTAGGAGGAGTTAGTTCAAATACAATATCCATGAAATGGCTCCAAAAGTGGCTGCTTTCATGCATGTTTAGGCCTCAATTTGCATTTTTTTTAATGAAATAACAATATGAATTCCTTAATAGTTTACAATTGAGTCAGAACACAACAACTAAGCAAAAAAATACATTTACATAAATGTTACTCCTGTGAGCACAGCAAAAAACAAAGTAAAATGTGGTGTTTCCTGTTGCCACCAGGGGGCAAATTGTTAAAAATGTAATATGACCAAATAGACTTGTTCAAGTCTATGATATCATCAGTCATAGCACGTTTGGTTCAGATTGGATGTTCTATAGTGGAGTTATAACAGTTTAGTGTCTTTTGCTGAGACAGCAGAATTTGCCTTAATTTTGCCGCCCCCTAGTGCCAACACCGTGTAACGCAGAGTGCTGCTTTTCGCAACTTTTAGTCCTTAACTTGTCCAGAGTGACTCTGCCAAATTTGAAGTTGATTGCGGCAAAGCTGTAGGAGGAGTTAGTTCAAATGCATGTGTGAAATCGCATTTCTTCAGATTTCCTGTAGGTTGTGCTAAAAAAACAAAAATAAGACTAAATTCTCTGTTTTGAGGGTTAACAAATGTTTATTTGGCCTCATTTTGAATCTCACAGGTTATGTAAAGTATTTGGTAAGACACAAAGCTAACAAACATACGCTCTGATCTGTTACCATGGTAACTGCGAACTGTGTGCAGGAACTCCGGCGACTGTACGTTCTGCACCAGACCTCATCACTTCTCTCTGTCGTACCCACAATGCTTTGCTCAAGCATGAAATATTCAGAGCCGGAGACCACCATTGTGGCACCGGCGGCGGCGATAATGAGCGGCAGTTTGTAAACATCAGCTCAGGTACGACGCCACATTCACATCCTCCGCTGCCGCCGCCGCTGCTGCCGCTGCCTCGTGTGATTCCTTCTTCCTCGGCGATAATACGACTGCAGACGTCTCCGGGAAGTTTAATCATTCATGGCGGCAAAATTGCTCCTTTATGTGCAATAAATATTGATTTATGCCTCATGCATATCTGGATGTGGCTCAGCTCGCGCTGCCGCGTTCTCATTGTCCACATTTCTGCCGGCTTTTGTCTCGCGGTCTCGCCGCGTGGACACTTATCAGGAAAGACCTCGTGGTATTTTACGGTCTCTGCTGCTGCTGCTGGATAATCCTGACACATGTGACCTTTGACCTTTCATTCATCCACAGAGGAGTCTCACAGCGGCATCGACAAAATAAAACCTGAGAATGAAACACAGAAGAGATTTGTTCATTCATTCATTCGCGTGAGAAACATGTAATTAACGCTCAGATTTCAAAATAAAAGCGCTCTATTTTGTGACTGCAGTGACACAAGCCTGCCACACGAGGCAGTAGCTGGAGCCGCAGCTCGTTACTCACCGTGTGGACTTTGAGCGGAACTCTGGGCGGAACTGGGCTTTTTTTGGGTCACGGGAAGAGGTTTAAATCGTTATCAAGCAGTTCTGTATCTGGCTGAGGGAGCGTTTGTGAGTATACAGCAGTAGAGCAGAGGCGGGCGGAGACAAACAGTGTTTATATCTCGTCAAACTGCTGAAATGTTTTTTCATTTTTCTTTCCCGGAGCAGTAAAATTTAATTTTTTGTGTTTTTCGTCTCGCTTTACTCGCTCAATGTTGTCCCTGCATGCTGCGCAGGGATGTCGCCGGGTGACACGGGATGTAATTGTTGCTTTATTGGGAAACATATATGTATATTTTTTATATTTTTAGGAGATATGCTAAGACCTTTAAAGGCCTTTTGTGTGTTTCTCTTTAGTCAAAAACACTGGACCTGTTGTTTGCAGTTGCGTCGCTTTACTCGCTCAATGTCGTTCCTGCGTGCCGCGCGCGAATGTCACCGGGCGACACGGGATGTAAACGTTGCTTTATTGGGAAACAGATGCAACCGTTTTCCCAATTTTATACTTTGGCAGAATATGTTGTTAAGGCCTTTAAAGTGAGGACTTTTTGAATTCACGTCTTTGCGTTTGTTCTTTCTCTTTCGTCAAAAACACTGGACCTGTTGTTTGCAGTTGCGTCGCTTTACTCGCTCAATGTTGTTCCTGCGTGCCGCGCGGGAATGTCACCGGGCGACGCGTGACGTGAACGTAGCTTTACGTAGCATCCCGCTCTCTCTTATTTAGGGCCTTTAACGAGAGAACCACGAGGTCAAATCTGAACGGGACTCGAGGGACGTTTGTCGCAAACAGACGATTGTTTATGGTTATTTATGGTTATTTATGGAGCGTCTCACGCAGCTTTAAGGTAAATGATTGACGTGCAGCGTTTCCTGGTTGCGTCACGTCGTCTTCTGATCGTATATTTAACCCCCGAGCGGCTGCAGGAAGCGTCCGTCAGAGGTTCAGAGACAGACGGAGTGTCTTTGCAGCTGCAGACAAACGGCGCCCGGTGGCTCGGCGTTGTCCGTCACCGCCGCCTCCTCCTCCCGGGCGACCTGGCCTCGCCGTAAACCTGCTGTCACGTTTATTTGCTCCCTTCCATCGCGGCGGCGAGGGAGTTTGTCCTGGACGGAGCCAATGAGCCGCGAAAGAAGACGGTGGGGTGGGGGGGGGGGGGGTGAAGAATGATGGATCCCCGGCCCCCGGCTGTCACGGCACTGGTGTGGTCATTAGAGCGAGCTCCAAACACCACGGCCAACAGCAGGAAGACAAATCACAACACAGTCCCAGCTCAACACAGCGCTCTCGCGCTGACGCCGAGTGTCGGAACAGTCTCTGCACGGCTATGATTAAGCCGTCACCGCGGGGACGGCACTTTGTCAGCAGCTGGATTCTCCGCCCGCACTTTTCTTTAGACACAACTCCGGCCTTAATTGAGTATTCAGTCCCGCGGAGCTGCTGCTCGGCTTCACCTCGGCCTCTTCCCTCGAGGCCAAACAAACCCGACTCGGCTCCGGCTTTTCCACAACAACTTCAGACGCTGGCTCGCCACCAAAGCTACGGCTACAGCAGCAGCAGCAGCAGCAGCAGCAGCAGCAGCGCTGTCAGACGTGTTCGCCCTAACAAAACATCTCCGAGAGAGCTTCCTGCTTCCTGTTGTAGCTTTCGGAGCGCGGACATGACTGAGGACAGAGGAGTTTTGATTTAGACCGGTGTGAAAAGCCCCAGAGAGCCAGTTACGTGGTAAAGAAACCATGACAAAAAAACACAATTTTAGCCTCTTATCAAAAGTCTTATCGAATAAAATCTACGTCAGTTTAAGTCTACGACGTCTTAAGAACACGTTCACGTCTTTATCTCACAGACTTTAACAACAGGAAACTCAATTTCTTAAACCGTAAAACCTCATTTCAGTCATAAAGGTGGATTTCTTGATATGCAGATGATGTTCTTTTATATTTAGAAAATCCCCAAAAACAAACTGATGTGAAATTACTCTTTAATAAAAGACTGTGTTATAAAATCTACGTCAGTTTAAGTCTACGACGTCTTTAAGAACATGTTCACGTCTTTATTTCACTGTTAGACAGACTTTAACAACAGGAAACTGAAGTTTGTAAACCACTCACTCCCACACCAAAGTCACTCACTCTCCCACACCAAAGTCACTCACTCTCCCACACCAAAGTCACTCACTCTCTCACACCAAAGTCACTCACTTTCCCACACCAAAGTCACTCACTCTCCCACACCAAAGTCACTCACTCTCTCACACCAAAGTCACTCACTCTCCCACACCAAAGTCACTCACTCTCCCACACCAAAGTCACTCACTCTCTCACACCAAAGTCACTCACTTTCCCACACCAAAGTCACTCACTCTCTCACACCAAAGTCACTCACTCTCTCACACCAAGTCACTCACTCTCCCACACCAAAGTCACTCACTCTCCCACACCAAAGTCACTCACTCTCTCACACCAAAATCACTCACTTTCCCACACCAAAGTCACTCACTCTCCCACATCAAAGTCACTCACTCTCACACCAAAGTCACTCACTCTCACACACCAAAGTCACTCACTCTCCCACACCAGAGTCCCTCACTCTCTCAAACCAAAGTCACTCACTCTCTCACACCAAAGTCACTCACTTTCCCACACCAAAGTCACTCACTCTCTCACACCAAAGTCACTCACTCTCTCACACCAAGTCACTCACTCTCCCACACCAAAGTCACTCACTCTCCCACACCAAAGTCACTCACTCTCTCACACCAAAGTCACTCACTTTCCCACACCAAAGTCACTCACTCTCCCACATCAAAGTCACTCACTCTCACACCAAAGTCACTCACTCTCCCACACCAAAGTCACTCACTCTCCTCACACCAAAGTCACTCACTCTCCCACACCAAAGTCACTCACTCTCTCACACCAAAGTCACTCACTTTCCCACACCAAAGTCACTCACTCTCCCACATCAAAGTCACTCACTCTCACACCAAAGTCACTCACTCTCCCACACCAAAGTCACTCACTCTCCTCACACCAAAGTCACTCACTCTCCCACACTAAAGTCACTCACTCTCCCACACCAAAGTCACTCACTCTCTCACACCAAAGTTACTCACTCTCTCACACCAAAGTCACTCACTCTCCCACACCAAAGTCACTCACTCTCCCACACCAAAGTCACTCACTCTCTCACACCAACACCAAAGTCACTCACTCTCCCACACCAAAGTCACTCACTCTCTCACACCAACACCAAAGTCACTCACTCTCCCACACCAAAGTCACTCACTCTCTCACACCAAGTCACTCACTCTCCCACACCAAAGTCACTCACTCTCTCACACCAAGTCACTCACTCTCCCACACCAAAGTCACTCACTCTCCCACACCAAAGTCACTCACTCTCTCACACCAAAGTCACTCACTTTCCCACACCAAAGTCACTCACTCTCCCACATCAAAGTCACTCACTCTCACACCAAAGTCACTCACTCTCCCACACCAAAGTCACTCACTCTCCTCACACCAAAGTCACTCACTCTCCCACACTAAAGTCACTCACTCTCCCACACCAAAGTCACTCACTCTCTCACACCAAAGTTACTCACTCTCTCACACCAAAGTCACTCACTCTCCCACACCAAAGTCACTCACTCTCCCACACCAAAGTCACTCACTCTCTCACACCAACACCAAAGTCACTCACTCTCCCACACCAAAGTCACTCACTCTCTCACACCAACACCAAAGTCACTCACTCTCCCACACCAAAGTCACTCACTCTCTCACACCAACACCAAAGTCACTCACTCTCCCACACCAAAGTCACTCACTCACTCTCCCACACCAAAGTCACTCACTCTCCCACACCAAACTCCATAGAGTAAACCAGTGATTTTAACATCACAGCACACAGGAGTTCACAGGAGTTGTTGATCCACTGCTGCCTCCATCACTAACTAAAAATGTCTGATGTTGTCAAATTCGGCTTTTAAAATTCTTTCCGATGTATGTTAGTGACACAAAGTAACCACATGAGGCAGCAGAGGACCACCAGTTGCTTCCTGCTGTAGCTTTCGGAGCGCGGACACGACCGAGGACAGAGGCTTTTTTTCGGCATCGCTGCTTTTTTACGAGACGTTTTTTTCCTGCAGCGTTCCTTCCTCCCCGGTCCCCCGGGGGGCGCCATCAGAGCCATCAGCCGATTGGCCGACCAGAACCTCACCTGTAGCTGCAGCAATTACCTGCAGGTCCGCGGGGTCCTTCGTTACCCAGAGGCCCCAGGGGTTCGTCGCGGGCCGGCGTCCTGACGAGCTGCTGCTGCTGCTGCTGCACGGCTCTGATTGGTCGAGAACTTTACGTAAGAGACAACCTGAAACAAACAAAGAAAGAAGAATTCAAAAATAAATATATAAGATAGGACTGTGAAGCCTGGTGTTTGTTGAGCCTGCAGTGAAACACGAGTCCAAATCTAAACTCCTCTCCTGAGACATGATGTGTTTTTCAAACATGAACCGTCCACACTTTTGTTTCCTCTGTAAATACATTTTAAACAAAGTGACAGAAAACTCCTGACCTCAAGAAAGAGCTTCAAAAAGTGCAATATTCAACATTCTCAACACTGGTCTTTGAGAAACCTCGTAAAACCCTGGACTATGAATATAAGTATGTTAAATATCGCTGTTATCGACATGTTTTTTTACTCACGAACAATATATAAACCACTCACTCTCCCACACCAAAGCCCATAGAGAAAAAACAGTGTTTTTAGCTCACGGGGACACAGGAGCTGCTGGTCCTCTGCTGCCTCGTGTGGTCACATAAAATAAGGCATTATAACTGTGATGGAGGCAGCAGTGGATCAACAACTCCTGTGAACTCCTGTGTGCTGTGATGTTAAAATCACTGATTTTCTCTATGGACTTTGGTGTGGGAGAGTGAGTGACTTTGGTGTGGGAGAGTGAGTGGTTTACAAACTTCAGTTTCCTGTTGTTAAAGTCTGTCTAACAGTGAAATAAAGACGTGAACATGTTCTTAAAGACGTCGTAGACTTAAACTGACGTAGATTTTGTTAGCTGTGTGTTTTGTTAAGTGGCTAAAATAAATTTCTCCTTGTGTCTCTGCCTGGCAGCCATTTTGTAGTAAGTTATTTGTTAGCTAACATGCTAATAAGACATTAAAAACAAAATAATAATCCAGAATGATCATGCAAGTTATTGGGCATGGATGCTAACGTTAGCAGCTAGCACCAGATTTGACACAGCAGCTCCTGTGTCCCTGTGATGTTAAAATCACTGATTTTCTCTATGGGCTTTGGTGTGGGAGAGTGAGTGGTTTAAAGTCGGTCTAACAGTGAAGATAAAGACGTGAACATGTTCTTAATGACGTCATAGACTTAAAGCGATGTAGATTTTACGACGTTGGCTAAAATCAAATAAAAACATGTTTTGGTCACTTCTTCAAACAAACACTCGATAAAAGTCCAAACTCTGCCTTTAAAGTGACTCCAGGCCCTCGTGCTGCATTCAGGGCACATCAAATCTGCAGTAATCACCACTTTCAGACAAGTTAAACTCTTATTCTTTTTTTTTTTTCTGTTCCCGATAATTGATTCGTTATCTCTTTAGCTTCCATTGATAGAAGCAGAGATGAGGAGCGAGCGGCGGCGGCGGCGGCGAGCGAGCGAGCGAGCGGCGTCGTCGGCCTGTTTAAGGCGATTACGTTTGAAAGTGATTTTTCTTTGCTGCTCTCGCTGCACAATGGGCTCGTCGTCACCTCGGCTCGGGCGAGAGGTTACAGGAAACATGAAGGGGCGACAATACTGATGATTAAGGATCAGCTGATTAGACACTTGCTGTGTAATCTCCACACACACACACACACACACACACACACACACACACACACACACATATATATATATAATGTGAAGAAGAGGATATGAAATCACTTGCTCTACAGTCGGGGAAATGATTTCCCTCACAATGCTTCGCTGCTAGCTCGGCGCTAATCAGCTCAGTGCCACAGGAACCAGGCTGAATGTGTTTGGCCCTTTGTGCCGCGCTGATAATGTGAAAGCTGCGGATCCTTTGAACGCAGCCTCCCTCCATCTCCATCCCTCCATCCCTCGCTCTCCTCCTCCTCCTCCTCCTCCTCCTCCTCCTCAGTTATCGGCTTCCTCGACACTTTCTCTCTTTCTGCTGCGCCGCAGGAAAAACTCTCCTCGCTCGCCCCTAATTTGTCCGGGGGGGTAATTTGACTGCGATGCGTATCAGAGGCGATTGATCGAGTCAAATGGAGACTATTGACTCGTCCTGTGCCAAAACACATTCGTTCACCCTGAGCTGCTGCTGCTGCTGCTGCTGCTGCTTCTGCTGCTGCTGCTGCTGATGCTGATGCTGATGCTGATGCTGACTCCTGCCGTCCTCCATCAGGCAGCAGACGCTCTGACACTTCAGCAGAAGAGCTGAGGTCGGGGCTGCTGCCGTCCAGCAGATCGCTTTTCCTCTGATGGATGTGCGACGACGATTTAGTCCGCCGTGATTTAGCCCCAGAGAGCCAGTTACGGCGTAAAGAAACCGTGACAAAAAAACACGTTTTAGCCTCTTAACTAAAGTCACATCTAATAAAAATCTACGTCAGTTTACGTCTACGACGTCTCGAGAACACGTTCACGTCTTTATCTTCACTGTTAGACAGACTTTAACAACAGGAAACTGAAGTTTGTAAACCGTAAACCTCATTTCAGTCATAAAGGTGGATTTCTTGATATGCAGATGATGTTCTTTTATATTTAGAAAGTCCCCAAATACAATAAAGACATTTTTATGTCATATTAGCATGTTAGCATACAAATCACTTGTTGCAAAATGGCTGCCAGCAGGGACACAATGAAACATGTATTTTAACCACTTAACAAAAGACCCAGCTAACAAAATCTACGTCAGTTTAAGTCTACGACGTCTTAAGAACACGTTCACGACTTTATCGTCACTGTTACACAGACTTTAACAACAGGAAACTGAAGTTTGGAAAACACTCACTCTCCCACACCAAAGTCACTCACTCTCCCACACCAAAGCCCATAGAGAAAACCAGTGATTTTAGCTTTTGGGCACACAGGAGCTGCTGGTCCTCTGCTGCCTCGTGTGGTCACTTTGTGTTACGTCAGTGTCTTAAGAACACGTTCCCGTCTTTATCTTCACTGTTAGACAGACTTTAACAACAGGAAACTCAATTTCGTAAACCGTAAAAACCTCATTTCAGTCATAAAGGTGGATTTCTTGATATGCAGATGATGTTCTTTTATATTTAGAAAATCCCCAAATACAAACTGATGATTAGCTCTATGGACTTTGGTGTGGGAGAGTTAAAAGTCGTCAAAAACATTAAAATACAACAATTAAAACTCCATTTTGGTTTCAAATGTCTATTTTTTGACTTTCATGCTACTTCCATGATAATGAGGATTTATTGCACTTATTATTATTATTATTATTATTAAAAATAACACGTTATCGTGCAGTGGCTTTTCAAACTTCTGTTTTCATGGACGTGGATTTATTTATCTGCGAGTTTGTTCTTCGGTCATCGCCCGAGTTTGTTCCCGTGGAAACTTCTCAGATAATCCGTCTAAACTCTTATAAAGAGCAAAAGTGAAACGATGTATTTGGTGTCTGAGGTTCAGATTCAGATGTTTATATCTCAGCGACATCTTCACAGATCAGGTTTAAGATGGTAAAAACTCTAAGGAGCTAAAGTTCTGTACAGATCCAGAAAGTACTGGTTTGGTTTTTTTTTTTTACAGCTCATTATCGTTATCTCCTCTCGTCAAATATCGAATCGTAAACTGTTCTGTGTACGAGAAACGGACGTCTGCTCTCCGTCGCCCTCCCCCGTCTTCTTCTGCAAAGACCTCCGGCAGCAGACGACAGCGTCACATCCTGCGTCACCACATCAACATCAACAACAACAACAACGACGTTAGAAGTCGTCTACGACAAGTGGATAAACTTCGCAGTCTCAGGTTAGCTCTGCTCGGAGCCACCGACGCATCTGGACGCGACGGATCGGATGATAACTGAAAAGTGAAGCGGTTTCTAAAAAAAAAAAAGGTTTCCCAGCTCTGACGCAGCGTTAGCTGGAGAAAACTCACCGGAACTTCTTGCCCCAGTTCCAGGGCTGGATGTGGTGGAGGAACGTGTGCGTCATGGACCGCTTCTTCTCCCTGTACGGCTTGAGCTGCAGGAGTTCGCCGCGCATGTTCTCCGCGTTCTCCGAGTTCCACCGGAGCGACATCTTCTGCCGCGAGCCGCTCTCGAAGCGCGCCAGCCTCTGCTTCAGCTCCTGCACCTTCAGCGACAGGAAGAGAATGCGAGACTTGGCCTCCCGGAGCTTCTGCTCCATGCCGGGGTTCCTCAGGATCAGGTCCAGCTCCCGGTTCCTGGCCTCCTTCTGGGCGATGTCCTCCTTCAGCTTCTCCAGGTTGTTCTTGAACGTCTCCTTGGTGTCCCTGTAGAGGAGCTGCATCTCGCCCAGCTCCTGGAGGTAGCCCTTCTCCTTCTTCTCCAGCGGCGTGAGCTCGCCTTCCTTCTCAGCCTTGGCGAGGAGCTTGGCCCTCTCCACCATCTTCAGCTGCTGCTGGACGTTCTCGCTCCAGCGCCGCTCCACCAGCGTGTCCAGCTGCAGAGCTTTGGCCGCCGTGTCGTTGTCGCCGTTGTTCTCCTGCTCGGCCTCCGTCGGCGGCCTCTCCACCAGCAGGACCTTCTCATGCTGGTGCTGCGTCCTCAGCGTCTCCAGCTGCTTCTTCAGGTTGTCCCGCTGCTGCCGCACCGTCTCCTTCTCGGCTCGCTCGGCCGCGCACTCGTCGGCGGCGTCGCTCAGGCGCCTCTTGAGGCCGTCCATCATGCTGAGCAGGGCGTTGCGGTTGCGGTCGGCCGCCGCCCGCAGCTGCTCGCGGAGTCTCCAGTCCTTCACCTGCTGCAGCAGCTCGGAGAATTGCAGCTGCATGAAGTTCTCGTCGGTCATGTTAGCGGTGGACATCTCCGTCCACTGGCCGTTACAGCGGCGCAGAGGAGGAGCTTCTGTCGCCGCCCGCCTTTGATCTGACGACGCTCTCGCGACATCATCATTACATCATCGACCTCTTTGGGAGTCTTTAGAATATTCGCCGTGATGCAACGTTGTTGATGTCGACGACGACCGAAGAAAGACAAACGAAGGACGTTTATGAAGCAGTTCAGAACAAACACAGACGCTTGGTTTTCCAGGTACAAATATTTAACATGTTCACCAGTTGACGACAGCCGTCACTTACTAGCTTTGTCCTTTGTTTCGTTAGCTTGATCATGTTCATCCTTGTGAGGACAAAAATTGTCTCCCTTTGATGTTTGAATGTGTTGAACTGCACCACAGAGGGCGCTAAACACCTTTATTCTCATTGATTGTCAGTCCTGTGGAGACTGCTGCAGATTTTAGCCACTTAGCAAAAGACTCAGCTAATGACATCTACATCAGTTTAAGTCTACGACGTCTTAAGAACATGTTAAAGTTTTTATCTCACTAGGACATTAGACTTTATAATACCACTCACTCTCCCACACCAAAGCCCACAGAGAAAATCAGTGATTTTAGCTCACAGGGACACAGGACCTGCTGTGTCACCTTGTGTGCTAGCTGCTAATGTTAGCATCCATGCCCAATAACCTATAATATGATTCAGTTTTATTTTTTTCATGTCATATTAGCACGTTAGCATGTAAATCACTTGTTTTGCAGCCAGAGACCAAAGTCACTCACTCTCACCAAAGTCACTCACTCTCCCACACCAAAGTCAATCACTCTCCCACACCAAAGTCACTCACTCTCCCACACCAAAGTCCATAGAGTAAACCAGTGATTTTAACATCACAGCACACAGGAGTTCACAGGAGTTGTTGATCCACTGCTGCCTCCATCACTAACTTACAATGACTGATTTTAAAATATTTACTTTAGACTTAACTCAGTGACACAAAGTGACCACACGAGGCAGCAGAGGACCAGCAGCTCCTGTGTCCCTGTGAGCTAAAATCACTGGTTTTCTCTGTGGGCTTTGGTGTGGGAGAGTGAGTGACTTTGGTGTGGGAGAGTGAGTACCAAAACCTCATGTTGTACAGTTTGACACGTTCTCTATTTCATATTTAGCTCATATTGCGTTTTACATAAACCAATTTGCTCGGCCTGTGACTCAAAGGTGTGAATCACTCGGAGGCGAAACAGAAACAGAGATTCTTCATCGTTGACCTCATGCTGTGACGACGGTGATGATGATGATGATGATGATGATGATGATGATGACACCTGTGGGGATTCTAAACACGCTGCATTACGGAGACACTCCATACATTATTTATGGCACATGTGAGCCTCCGTATAAACTTCTGAAACATAAATCCACTTCACGTCGCTCTGAGAGAGACGAGATAAAACCATAAAGAAAATGAAGAGGCTTCAAATCCATCAGCGCTTCACGTCCTGCAGCTGCAGCATCACGGACGTCTGCGGGGTTAGCTTTAACGTCTTTAACAAAGAACAACATTAACACGAAGAAGAAGAAGAAGAAGGAAAACAACGCGCCGTCGTCGTCCTGATCTTATTCCTCTTCTCCGTCGGGGCTCTGAGAGCGAGCGATGAGGAAGAGGACGAGGAAGAGGAAGAGATAATGGAGAATTTATGTTCTCTCTGAGAGAAGAAGCCTCTTAGCTGGATTTAATTCTCTTTAATAGCGGCGAGGAGGAAACACTCGGTGCGCTAACCTGCGCCGCGGCTTTCAAAGTCCGGATGTTTGACGCTGAAGCAACAGATGAATAAATAATGAAGGACGACGACGTGACTGCTCTCAGCCCGCGTTAATGTTTCAGGGTTTTCACGGCGGCTTTAATCACTGAGGATGAGGATGATGATGATGAGGATGATTTTAACCTTTTTTACGCAGCAGAATCTGACTTTTACGACTTTATGATTTTGACACGTTACGTAAAATGTATGTATGTAACGCGCAATCGTTAAAATCATTATAAACATAGAGCTTATTCACCATATCCTGCTTTTTCCCATTCAAATGAATGGGTTGAATCCTCTGAAGGTTGCTCATATCTGAATCGCCACAACTTCAGCATACGTTCATCGAGACACTTTATTTAAACTTTAGTCCAGTCACAAGATTTTAAAATACTCAGATTTCTTTCAGCATTTTTTGTGCCCCATTTAAATGAATGGGTTTCATCGTAAAATCCTCTGACGGTTGCTCATATCTGAAACATCACGACTTCGGCACGTGTTCATCTGGAAAGTTTATTTAAACTTTAGTCCAGTCACAACACTTTAAACTGTTTGTTCAAGCTTTTTTGTGTCCCACTGAAATTAATGGGGAAAATCCTCCAAATCCTCTGAAGGTTGCACATTTTTCTTCAGTCTTCATGACTTTATTTAAACTTTACTCAAGTCAGCAAATTTCAAAAATACTCTTTTCTTTCTTTCTGCATGTTCCTGTCCTATTCAAATGAACGGATGAAATCCTTAAATCCTCTGAAGGTTGCTCATCTGAAACGCCACTCAACTCCCATTCAAATTCAATGTGGTAAATCGTTAAATATCTTTTAAAGAGAAATGCTACGACTTCAGTTCAACCTTAATTTAGTCACAAGATTTCAAAATACTCAGCTTTCTTTCAGCATTTTTCTGTCCCATTTAAATGAATGGGTGAAATCCTCCAAATCCTCTGAAGGTTGCTCATATCTGAACGGCTATTTCGGATTTCAACAGGAGACTTTATTTAAACTTTAGTCCAGAACAATTCACTTCTGAAACTCCGACGACAACCGGAACGCAGCGCTAACGTTGTTATCAGTTAGCGACGTCCGATACTGTTACATTTTAGCGTCCGTGCATCGTGAAACTTGCGATATTTTTAAATTTTTCATCCGTCCGATATCCGATAGCGGTGATTTTGACCAGGATCTGGAATTATAATCCCACAACCCTCATGTTGTCATCAGGAACAGCAACCGCTGAACCACCGCGTTAATTTTAAGCAGCGTCATTCACTTCCGAAACTCGGAAAAATTACGACGTCCGAAGACAACCAGGAACGCAGCGCTAACGTTGTTATCAGTTAGCGACGCCACCGTTTGATGCCCGAAACCGTTACATTTATGAGTTTGATTGACATGTTTAACGTCTGTGCATCGTGAAACTTGCGATATTTTGAACATTTTCTTACGTCCGGATCGTCCTCTTATAATCCCGTCCACGCTCATCTTCTTCACGCCCCCCCTCGACTCTGAGATGATATCAGCTCTCCGTTGCCATGGCGACCGTCGCCGTCTCCACTTCCCTGCCTCTAAGCCCCGCCCCTTTCATTTGCATAGAAATAACCGTCCTCGTCCCCTCAGGTCCCAAACCTGTGTCTGTGCGAGCGGCGAGCTGCTTATTTGCGTTTTGGCGAGCGAGCGTCGTCGCCTCGTGATGTGAGTGATGACAGTGTCTCTCTGTCTCTCTCTCTCTCTCTCTCCCTCATTTTAATATCGCCCTCAGCCGTGTATTTTTATTACGCTCGTATTTCATCAAACAATCTCATCAACAAGCGCGTAATGACATAATTAACCTACAGGGGGGAGCGGCGCAACTCGCCGCCGGGACCTCGGATTTAATTGGAGTGGGAGGCTTTCGGGGCGAGAGGCGTGCAGCGAGCGGAGGCCGGCAGGAGGGGGCGACGGCGAGTTAATGAGCTTTTAATGGCGTCGTCTTAAAGGTGCTGAGCTGCGTGTTTTACATCCAGGTCACTGACTCTGAAGGAAGAGCTTTGTTTTCTTAAAAAACGTGGCAGAAACTTAAAAAAAAGTAAAACGTGAAAAATACTTAAAATTGCAGAATTGATCGACCGACAGGTGGCGCCGGAATTCCCCTTTAAAGCTGGAGCAGCGGTGACTCCGCCCACTATGACGATGTCACACAGACCATAAACATTTAGCATTACCAATGACACGGTATTAGCGATGTCAAACGTCAACGGCGTTTCACGGCATCAACGTTGACGCACGCTAACGACGTCATGTTTGCGTTGCTAATGTAGCGCTAACCTTTAACAACAGAGGCACACATACGCAGTACACAGGTACGCTAAGGTTATTTGTTAGCGCTGCTCTTTCCGTCGAATAAACAGTCCGCTCCAGTTCCACTGTAGGCTTACGCTAACAGGGCTAAAAGGAGCTAACGGAGCTAACTGGTAAACGCTGCCTAAACATGACGTCGTGCGCGTCTTTTTTCCGTTCAGTCGTCATGGAAACGTGTCATGTGTTGATATAAATAAAAGTTTTTATAGATAATTTCCGTAAGCATTCATGTTTCACACTGATTGACTCCATCCACCAGGGGGCAGAAAATCTATTAAAGTCAATTTATCACAAAAATCTAAGAATTCACAGATTGTGAAGATGATTTTTAAAGATTCTGATATAAATCAGATCGTCGTCTGCAAAGTGGACGACTTCTCTACGTCCAGAAAGTGTAAAAAGTGACGTTTAAAGATGAGATTTTAACGAGAATTCAAAGAGTTTTAGACTTACATTTTTGACTTTGTTTTCCAGGAACTTTAAATATTTCTTTAACTGGACGTGAGCTCGACAAACTGCTGTGTGAAGTGACAGGAAGTGACATCATCAGAGGGTTTTTAAAGCCGAGCTGACGATGGAAACACAGCTGCGATGATTTCTCACAGCTGACGTCAATCTGAGCCTGAACGAGCTGCACACAGAGGCCGATTTATTAGGTACACTCGAATAAAACTATAAAACATCTGAAGGTCATTTAAATTCAACATAAAACATCAAATATGATCACTGCAGACTATCATTATACATATATTTATTCAATATTTACGCCATATTTTTCAATAAAACAATAAAAAACCTTTAAATTCACATTGTTTTTAACTAATAACTAAATAAATGTATTATTATTTAATGTACTCTGTCACATTTAAATTAAATATAATCATTATTATTATTTAGAATTATTAGAGTTAATTTTTTCAACTAAATTAGCGTATTTTCAAGGCACTAAAACAATAATTAACAAAAAAAAACGCCCTAAATTTAAATGTCATCCAAAACAGGAAGTGCCCTTTAGCAGTACAGCGAGACAAGGTCTTACTGCAAACAACAGTTTCATCGTCTTTTCTTTTTCTTTTGTCCTGAAAAGTTTAATTCACTTGAATAAAGTTTGTCGACTTTTTTTCCCCCCACTTTTAAGGAATAATCTTAACAGAGTGAGAATTCCTTGCACCTCCTGTTTTAACTGCTGAGTCGTGTTCCTGAGACACTTTCACTGTCACGGCGTTGCTGAGGCCTTCAGAGCGGCGGTGGCGGCGGCAGATAGCGAGGAGGAGGTGGATGAGGATGATGAGGATGACGAGGATGAGCGGAAACTCCCGCAGGGTCACAGCGGCCGTTAAGCGTCCAGAGAGAGCGACGACAGAGACGGAGACAGACTGAAAAATGCCTGGTCTCATAAGACGTCTGCTGCCTGTGGAGCGCTGGGACGTCAAATACGACTTTAAAAGCCTTTTTCTTTGCTCTCCACAGTCCTTTATCACAGACAGAGCACGAGTTCCACCATGAAAGAATCGCCCTGGCGGGAAACCCAGTGGAATCATGGGAGGCGGCGAGAAGCGGCATGTGTGTGTGTGTGTGTGTGCATTTGTGCTGCGTGTTTCTCTTCCTTCAGCATTTCTGTCAAATAAAATAACACTATTTAATGCTGTGAATTTCCCGTGGAATAATGCAGCTTTTGTTTTTACATGTTTCTGCCGCGGCCTCGTTAATATTAAAGACTCCGGTCTAAATGGATTCACGGGGTTTGGTGAAGGTTTGTGGACGAGCAGCAGGAGTCACGCAGAAGAAACACCAGATACGATGATGATGAGGAAGAAAAATGAATAAAAACAGCTGTGGTTGTCGTGACAGAGGTTAGAGGAAATAAAGGTTTCAAAAAGAACGCTGTGTAAGAGTTAGTGACCTGTAAAGACTACGGCGTTCTTCACATGCTTTAAAGAGAAGTTTTAACTAATTTTTGTCCTGAAAACCCTAAACACACAGCTCAAAATGCTAAAAACACAACCTCTAAATACGACACTCGTCTTAAAATGTTAATCATGTGCCTCAAAGTGACAAAAATATGCCTCAAAATACAAAAAAGTACCTTTAAATACTAATGACACATCTGAAACGTTATTCATGTGCTTCTGAATGCTAAAATGTGCCTCACATTGCTACAAATCTGCCTCAAAATACTAAAAACAAGCCTCTAAATAAGGAAAGTGTTCGTCAAAATGCTAGGAACATGCCTCAAGATACTATAATGTACCTCAAAATGCTTAAATGTGCTCAAAATGCTACAAATGTGCCTCAAAATGCTAAAAACTTACCTCAAAATGCTAAAAACTTACCTCAAAATGCTAAAAACATGCCTCAAAATGCTACAAATGTGCCTCTAATTGCAAAACACATTCCTCAAGATACTAAATTGTGCCTCAAAATGCTTAAATGTGCTCAAAATACTACAAATGTGCCTCAAAATGCTACAAATGACCCTCAAAATACTAAACACATTCCTCAAGATACTAAAATGTACCTCTAAATACTAAAAACATGGCTCTAAATGCTGAAAGTACACCTCCAAAAGCTAAAAAACATGCCTCAAAATACTACAAATGTGCCTCAAAATGATAAAATCATGCCTCTAATTGCTACAAATGTGTCAGAATGCTAAAAATATACCCTCAAGATACTAAAATGTGCTACGAAAATGCTAAAAACATCCCTTTAAATGCTAAAAACATGCCTTTAAATGCTACAAATGTGCCTCTAAATGCTACAAATGTACGTCAGAATACTAAAAACATGCCTTTAAATGCTGAAAGTGTCCCTCAAAATGCTAAAAACATACCTCAAAATGCTAAAAACATACCTCCAAATGCTAAAACATGCCTCTAAACACCATGTACGTATCTGTAAACACCAAACAAAGGTGTGAGAATGCTAAAGCCTCACCTGTGAACACTAACCACGTGTTAAAACAGTCACACTCTTGTCTTTAAATTGCTAACTCACACACTGTGGCTGCAGAAACAATCCTGTCTCACTCTCTGATTGTTTTCCAGTCGTCCGCTGAGTCCTCGGCTGTTTCTCCGCTCACGTTTGGCCTCGTTGTTTAGAAGCCGCAGCTCGTCAGCGTCGCACTCCAGCGTTTCTTCATTTTCCTCCTGTATCTGTGATGAAATTGCTTTTCCATCTCTCAGGTGAACGAAGCCTGTTGTATCGATCCACTGATGCTGTGGTGACTTTTGTTCTGCTGATCGTGCTCTGGATCAAAGTGACTCAGTTTGTGTCCACAGTCGTCACCTGTGAGCGTTGACCCTCCACTAAACCTTTAGTCCAGCTGTGATTTGACACGAGGTGAAAACAACAAGGGTTTGACTTCTGACTCTAACATTTACTTCTGCTGCTGTTTCTCCCTCAGCATCACAAATAAAAGTCACTGTGGACCGTGAGCGCCCCCTGTGGTGAGAACCAGCCGATAATACAGTCTAACGGCGACAATTGGGGATATTTTTTTTACTGTTTACTACTTTTTTTTTTTATTGTTTTCTATTTTTTACAATAGGAAACTGGAGTGTAAACCACACACTCTCCCACACCAAAGTCACTCACTCTCCCACACCAAAGTCACTCACTCTCCCACACCAAAGTCACTCACTCTCCCAAACCAAAGTCACTCACTCTCCCACACCAGTCACTCACTCTCACACACCAAAGTCACTCACTCTCACACACCAAAGTCACTCACTCTCCCACACCAAAGTCACTCACTCTCCTCAAACCAAAGTCACTCACTCTCCCACACCAGTCACTCACTCTCCCACACCAAAGTCACTCACTCTCTCACACCAAAGTCACTCACTCTCTCACACCAAAGTCACTCACTCTCACACACCAAAGTCACTCACTCTCACACACCAAAGTCACTCACTCTCACACACCAAAGTCACTCACTCTCCCACACCAAAGTCACTCACTCTCCTCAAACCAAAGTCACTCACTCTCCCACACCAGTCACTCACTCTCCCACACCAAAGTCACTCACTCTCTCACACCAAAGTCACTCACTCTCTCACACCAAAGTCACTCACTCTCACACACCAAAGTCACTCATTCTCCGACACCCAAAGTCACTCACTCTCTCACACCAAAGTCACTCACTCTCCCACACCAAAGTCACTCACTCTCCTCAAACCAAAGTCACTCACTCTCCCACACCAGTCACTCACTCTCCCACACCAAAGTCACTCACTCTCTCACACCAAAGTCACTCACTCTCTCACACCAAAGTCACTCACTCTCACACACCAAAGTCACTCACTCTCCGACACCCAAAGTCACTCACTCTCTCACACCAAAGTCACTCACGCTCCCACACCAAAGTCTATAGAGTCAACCAGTGATGTCTGATTTTGTAAAATTCGGCTTTGAAAATATTGAATTTAGATTTAACTCAGTGACATAAAGTGACCACACGAGGCAGCAGAGGACCAGCAGCTCCTGTGTCCCTGTGAGCTAAAATCACTGATTTTCACTGTGGACTTTGGTGTGGGAGAGTAAATATCAACATATCGCTCCAATGAAGTTTCCTGGATGCAGTTTTCAGACAGGTAACAACTCATTATAAGACATATTGGTAACTCCTCAGATGTCCACAGGGGGCGTACTGGAGCTTTAAAGTGAACTAAGTGGAAAAAGTGTCCTTAAAAGTTTGTAAAAACATCGGTTTATGAGTCAAACTTTCCGTCAGATCCTTCACGGCTCTAGAAAAAGAGCTGAAATCCTGATTGGAGCATGAATTCTTTTTGCCTAAATGAAACCTCTCTGAATAAACCTCTCTGACTTCTTCCTGGTGAAACATGTACATATCTTTGCATAAGTCTTTGATTTTCACCATAAAAGACTTTTCTCTCACCGTCACTTTCTGCATCTTAAGTCTCGCTCCTTGATCTCTGAGCCTTTACTTCTGAAATGATTCTGCGGAAAGAGGAAGTGACAACGACGTGGAGGCCTCTGAGCGCAGTGACACCTCCTCACCACCATCCTCCTCCTCTTCCTCCTCCTCCTCCTCCTCACCTGAACTCACGAGTGTTTTCTCTCCAGTTGGTGATGATCGGCCGCGTTGCCTCGCCGTTGCATCATCGTCGTCGTCTCCCATCTTAAACTTTCTCCTCTCTCTCGTTTACATTCTGCTCGTCAGCTTCACACTCAGCGTCTCTTTGGGGGAAAAACAATCGGCAAATAAGAATCTGACTTCCTGTTTCCTGTTGTTCAGCTGTAACGTGTGTTGTTGTGTTGTTGAGTTGACACTGTGTTAAGTGACAGAGACAATAATTGTACATTTAACATATAGCCCTTTTAATAATTTTACATATGTTTCCTTTAATATTATTTATCTTATAAGTCAATTAATATTTTTTCGTATAGCCCCTTTAATATTTTATTTACGTATAATTCCTTTAATATTTTTTTCGTATAACTCCTTGAATATTTTTTTATGTCTTTTCCCTTTAATATTTTTTACATATAGCTGCTTTAATATTTTTTTACGCATATCCCCTTTAATAATTTTTTACGTATAACTCCATTAATATTTTTACGTATAACTCCTTTAATATTTTTACGTATAGCTCCTTTAATATTTTTTACATATAGCCCCTTTGATATATTTTTACGAATATCTCCTTTAATATTTTTTCACGCATATCCCCTTTAATATTTTTTATGTATAGCTCTTTAATATTTTTACCTATAGCTCCTTTAATTTTTTTTTTTACGCATATCCCCTTCAATAATTTTTTACGTATAACTCCTTTAATATTTTTACGTATAGCTCCTTTAATATTTTTTTTTTACGTATATCCCCTTTAATAATTTTTACGTACAACTCCTTTAATATTTTTTTACTTATAACTCCTTTAATATTTTTTACGTATAGCTCCTTTAATAATCATTTACGTATAGCTGTGTATAGTGTAATGCACCTTACTTCAGAATTTGACTTCCTGTTTCCTGTTTTTCAGCTGCAGTAACGTGTGTTGTTGTTGTTGTTGTGTTGTTGTTGCGTTGACACTGTGTTAAGTGACACAGACACAGATTTCCCGTGACATGTCGTCAGTCGTGACTCCGGCTGCTTCAGGTCGCGGCGTCTGTCGGGAATAAGAAGAAGCTTCCGACTCCGTCTTTAATATCATTTTTGAAGAAATCACCGGCGTCTCCCGAAGGCTTCGTATATATTTGGAGCGTTCGGGGCGCCGAGGGCTGCCGAGGTTAAAGATATTTTAAATGAAGTCTCGCTCCGGGAAAGTGTTTCTTACCGTTACTCGGCAACAGCAGCAGCTGCGGCGGCGGCGGAGGCGGCCGCTGACCTCATCGATGACCGACCTTTGACTCAGGAGTCATGTGACGTCACCTGACGAACACAAAGAGTCTCCATTCACACGTTATTTCAATGTGAATGTTATTTTTTTTAAAACAGCATAACATTTAAAGCACCAGTCAGTAACTTTGGAACAGCTAGCATTAGCAGGCTACACTTTTAAAAACACCACTTAAATCCCATCCTCTCTCATTGGGCCTGAAGTCAAAGCTCCGCCCCCAACACTCAATCTCAGTCACATGTTTTTGTTTTTTTCTGTAGCATTAGCAACATTAGCTCATCTATTAGCTCACCCTCATTTCTGTAAAGTCTGTCTTGAGAGCATGTGCACAAGTAGAACAGAAAGGAGGCTCCGCCCCTTTTCAAACCAGGGGTCAGTAAGTTTGTTACAGCTAGCATTAGCCAGCTACACTTTGATGAAACAACGCACACACCCCGCCCCCTCTCATTGAAACACTAAATTTTTAGAGTTGACAACATGTTTTCACCATCATCATCATCAATGTAGTTTTTTTTCTCTGTAGCATTAGCAAAAAAGCTAGCATTAGCCAACACAACACATACACCCTGTACACATCATTGAAACACTACATTTTTAGAGACAACAACATGTTTTTCTCATCATCAACGTAGTTTTTTTTCACTCTGTAGCATTAGCAAAAAAAGCTAGCATTAGCAGGCTGCGCTTAAATCCCGACCCCTCTCAGTGATCCTCAAGTCAAAGCTCTGCCCCCACAACACTACATTTTTAGAATCAGCAACATCAAAAAAAAAATTCCCCCTGTAGCATTAGCATTAGCATTAATGTTTTTAACACCCTTGAATGTCCACCAGGGGGTGAGAAATGACACGTCACAAATTACTGTCAAAAATGATTTTGATTCAAATGGACCAAATAGAAAGAGGCGGGGTTATGGTGAGATTGATTGACAGCAGGTGTGCGATTTCACACATTTGGAACGACGCTGTTCCTTTAAATCACAAATTCCGATTTTACACACGATTTTCAACAAATGAAAGAAGAAATAGTGTCATAGAACAAGTAGAAAGTAAAAAGTGAATGAAAGCACAGCTGTGTGTGTGTGTGTGTGTGTGTGTGTGTGTGTGTGTGTGTGTGTGTGTGTGTGTGTGTGTGTGTGTGTGTGTGTGTGTGTGTGTTCATGTACCCACTGACAGCTCGTGATGTCTGTAGTTTCTCTGAAGCTCAGTTCTTTTTTTTTTCTCCCTGATTTTCCAAATGTGTTGAGACAGAATAAAAAGACCAAAGCTGCTGCTTCACTGTGTCTGACAGTGTTTTCACCTGCTCTTAAAGGGACAGTTCACGCTTTTTTACATGTCTGTTTTGACACAAAATATGTCCTGATTGTGCTGTGGGCGCCCCCTGCTGCTGACACGCAGAAGAAAAAAGTGATTTTAGCCACTTAATAAAAGACTCACCCAATAAAATCTACATCAGTTTAAGTCTACGATACCACTCACTCTCCCACACCAAAGTCACTCACTCTCTCACACCAAAGTCACTCACTCTCTCACACCAAAGTCACTCACTCTCCCACACCAAAGTCACTCACTCTCCTCACACCAAAGTCACTCACTCTCTCACACCAAAGTCACTCACTCTCTCACACCAAAGTCACTCACTCTCCCACACCAAAGTCACTCACTCTCCTCACACCAAAGTCACTCACTCTCCTCACACCAAAGTCACTCACTCTCTCACACCAAAGTCACTCACTCTCCCACACCAAAGTCCCTCACTCTCCCACACCAAAGTCGCTCACTCTCCCACACCAAAGCCGCTCACTCTCCTCACACCAAAGTCACTCACTCTCCCACACCAAAGTCACTCACTCTCCCACACCAAAGTCACTCACTCTCCCACACCAAAGTCAATCACTCTCCCACACCAAAGTCAATCACTCTCCCACACCAAAGTCCATAGAGTAAACCAGTGATTTTATTTAGATTTGATAAGTTTTACCTTTTTCAAGGGTCTTTTTGTTGTGTTGTCACCGGCAGCCATTTTGTGTCAAACCTGAGATCATGGACCTCCTGATATGAGGCCAATTTTCAAATAACTTGCTAACTTTAGTTTGATAATTCTTCAGTTTCTTGCTTCATTAAACAAAAATGAAAACAGCTTCATTGATATTTCCTGTATTTTAAGCGCACAGTGATTTTTCCGTGGTTCTGGTTCTGCAGCGGCGTCGTCGCCTGTCACCGCGCCCACGTCTTCCCCCGCGAGACGCCTTCGTCGTGATGAAGAGGACGGATGTGCGAGCCGCGGCTAACGCAGCCGCGCTAAATTTTGCATGGATTCCCTTTGAAGTGTCAGGAGATAAAAAGGGAATCGTGAGTGCGTGTTTTTATGTTCGTGGTGCGCTGAGCAGCAGCAGCAGTGAAGGACAGGTACGTGTTCATTTAAGAGCAGACGGGGAAAAAAAGAAAAGGGACGGAAAACTGTGGCAGAATTCCAGACTTTAATTTTCTTTACACAACCTGGATCGTAAATAAAAGCCGTTTTTTTTTTTAAAACGGGCGACCGTGAAACGTACGGTTTTACAGCCGACGAATAACCTTTGTGTTTTTTTTGTTGTTTTTTTAATGTCACTTAATAAACCGACAACACGGACGTTCATGTCGCTGAGGACAGTTTATCGCACTCGTAAATTCACCATAAAGTTTGTGAAGAAGAAGAAGAAGAAGCTCGTCGTCGACTCAGTGAATCACTGTGACGTTCTTTGTGTTTTTAAAGTCATATTTCAGGGTTTTTATTTTACTTACTGTGACTTTATGAGACAGCGACACACAATCTGTACTGACTTTATCAAGATTTTAGGAACAAACAAATGGATTTTAGTCACTGAATAAGACTCACAGAATAAAATCTACGTCAGTTTAAGTCTACAATATTTTAACAACATGTTCACATCTTTATCTCACTGTGAAACTGAAGTTTGTAAACCACTCACTCTCCCACACCAAAGTCCATAGAGAAAACCAGTGATTTTAGCTCACAGGGACACAGGAGCTGCTGGTCCTCTGCTGCCTCATGTGGTCACTTTGTGTCACTGAGTTAAGTCTAAATTAAATATTTTAAAAGCTGAATTCACTAAAATCAGTCATTGTAAGTTAGTGATGGAGACTTTGGTGTGGGAGAGTAAGTGACTTTGGTGTGAGAGAGTGAGTGACTTTGGTGTGGGAGAGTGAGTGACTTTGGTGTGAGAGCGTGAGTGACTTTGGTGTGAGGAGAGTGAGTGACTTTGGTGTGTGAGAGTGAGTGACTTTGGTGTGGGAGAGTGAGTGACTTTGGTGTGGGAGAGTGAGTGACTTTGGTGTGGGAGAGTGAGTGGTTTACAAACTTCAGTTTCCTGTTGTTAAAGTCTGTCTAACAGTGAAATAAAGACGTGAACGTGTTCTTAAAGACATCGTAGACTTAAACTGACGTAGATTTTATTCGCTTACCCATTTGTTAAGTGGCTAACTATCTTGTTTCTTCCTCGTGTCTCTGCTGGCAGCTGCAAAGTAGACGATTAGCATGCTAACATGCTAATATGGCATAAAAAATAATAATGCCGAATAATAGTTTTAGTTGTCGGGCATGAATGCTAACATTAGCAGCTAACACTAGCAGTGACACAGCAGCTCCTGTGTCCACGCGAAGCTAAAATAACAGATTTTTGTCTATGGGCTTTGGTGTGGGAGAGTGAGTGGTTTACAAACTTCAGTTTCCTGCTGGGAAAACTGTGTGAATCTTGAAAAATAAATTAAAAATAAAGTTGTTTAAAATGATGTCCACGTGTAACTTTAACTTTAATAACTTTAAACTCTCTGTATTAAATGACACAGATCTCGTCGTCTTCTCTCCTGTGACAGGAGTTCCATTTTTGTCAGATTTGTTTTTAAGCTTTATTAACCGCCGTCACGTCAGTCCTCGGCGGGACGGCGGCGGCGGTGAGGACGGCGAGGGACGAGGAGGACGAGGAGGACGAGGAGGACGAGGGGGGGGGGGACGTCTCCTCCGACCTGCTGAGGTACAAGCAATTAAAGAAGAAGAAGAAGAAGAAGAAGAAGAAGTCTGTGAGGAGCTGCAGCAGCTAAAGCTCAGGACGCCTAACCCACTTAAAGAAACTCCTGTAAACTGTCACAGTGATAATAGGACGAGCCCAGGCTGGTGATCGCAATTAGGGGAGGTAAAGCACACACACACACACAGACACACACACACACACACACACACACACACACATACACACACACACACACTCTTTTTTTCCCCCTCCCCTGACGTCACTCAGTAAAAATACGTTCAACACAAATTCATCAAAATGTTTCCAGAGCTACAAAAGGTGGTGGGCGGAGTTATCAAACACTACATGAAAAACATTAGCCTCACACATGAAACATGGACATTATGAATAAACTGTCCTTAAAGTTACCTTTAACGTGTTTCATTAATTGTACATTTAACATATAGACCCTTTAATACTTTTTAAATATAGCCAATAGCTCATTTAACATTTTTTTTATGTGTAGCTCCTTTAGTAATTTTTATGTGTGGCCCCTTTAATATTCTTTACATATATCCCCTTTAATTATTTTTTTTACGTATAACTCCTTTAAAAACATTTTTTTTACATATCTCCCCTTGAATTTTTTTTTACATTTAACTCCTTAATATTTTTTTACATATGGGTCCTTTATTTTTTTTTTGCGTATATCTCCTTTAATACATTTTACATATGGCTCCTTTAATATTTCTTATGTATAATTCCTTTAATATTTTTTATATATAATTCCTTTAATATTTTTTATGTATAATTCCTTTAATATTTTTTTACATATAGCTCCTTTAATATTGTATTGTATTTATATCATAATAATGTATTTTTACCGTGGTATTTCCAGTTAAGTGAACCTTGATTGAACTTTGAAGGTTGAAATGTAAATGAAATGGAATGTGGCCCGTTCCTCAACCATCACCGTGATGATGATGAAGATTGTGATGATTTTAATTTGACACCACTCAACCTCCTCCTCCTCTTCCTCCTCTTCCTCCTCCTCTTCCTCCTCATCAATATTCAAATGCGTCGTCGTATCTGATCCACGACAGCCGTCAGCCGTCGCCTCCGTCTCCATGGCGATGAACCCGGGCTCTGCCGTCTTATCACCTGACTGTAGTTTGAGTTGATAGTGATCAGCTGATCATTGTGGCGGAATCGCCCTTTACTCGCCCACACACACACACACACACACACACACACACACACACACACACACAGGCTTTTATTTTTTCCAGCTCGAAAACAACAAATGGAGACTTTTATTTTGTGATTTTCTTGCTCTGAGGCCACTTTTTACACGACCACTGAATCAAATCATTATAAATAAAAAGCGGCCTCTGCCGAGCGTGAAAGAAAAGAGTTAATTTTTCTTTATTTTCTTTATTATTCCGAAGCTTCCTCTTCCGCACTGAAGGACGCGGCGCGGCTTGTTTGTGCTCGGATTAACCGCAGAGGAAAAAAGGCAAATCAAACGGAATGAAGTATTAATCTGTGATCTGCATAATTGACACGGCGTCGCTCGGAGAGAGGAAATAAAGTAAAGGTAAAAAAAAGAGTTAGACGTGAAGAAGCGTGGGTTTTTATACCGATCACAAATCAAAGACATGTCAAGGTAGGACCTGTGTGTCCTCAGCGTAACCATAGAAACCACCAGCAGAGGCAGCAGTCGGGCCTCAGGTGGATCCCTGTGGTTCACCAGGTTTAATCTGTTAATCTGAGGTTTACCATGACATTATGAGATTATTACTGAACTGCTGAGGGACAAATGTCCTCACTTTAACTAAAGTCCTCACTTTGACAAAATGTCCTCACTTTAACTAAAGTCCTCACTTTGACAAAATGTCCTCACTTTAACTAAAGTCCTCACTTTGACTAAATGTCCTCACTTTAATAAAATGTCCTCACTTGACTAAATGTCCCCATTTTAACAAAATGTCCTCATTTGTCAAAATGTCCTCACTTTTACAAATGTCCTCAATTAACCAAATGTCCTCATGTTGACAAATGTCCTCACTTTAAGTGTCCTAATTTCGTCCAAATGTCCTCACTGTGACAAAATGTCCTCTCTTAGGACGCTGTCTTGTCCACACGACGTCTTCTTCTTCTCTGTCAGTTTTGCTGTAACGTTACAGCATCACCTACAGTCCAGTCACGTGTACTACAGTACAAGTAACAAAGTAACAAAGTAACAAAGTGTCCTCTGTGTGAGACGGAGACAGATTTAAATATTCTCTCTGAGTCTGGAATTAACGTCTGAAAATCTCTGTTTTCTTTTATTCATCTGATAAAAAACAGGATCAAGAACTTTTGCTTTGTTACTTCGTTCTTTTGTGTCTTTGATAGTTTGTCGAGCCTCAGGGAGTGTGTGTGTGTGTGTGTGTGTGTGTGTGTGTGTGTGTGTGTGTGTGTGTGTGTGTGTGTGTGTGTGTGTGTGTGTGTGTGTGGATTACATATTCATAATCTCCACCTGTGGAGAAGAAGCCTCTCGCTCACCTCGCCTTCATTTTTAATCCTGTGCAGTTTCTCATCATTAATGCAGAAGCTGTGAAGATCCACAGGTACGAGCCTGAAGCCACACACACACACACACACACACACACACACACACACACACACACACACACACACACACACACACACACACACACACACACACACACACACACACACACACACACACGTCTTTACCACATTTCCTTGTTGGGACTGGGCATAATGTCCCCACAAGGAAAAATGTCCCCACAAAACAGGTGTTTATGCACAAGCATAGCAAGACAAGAACACACACACACACACATATTCTTGTACTTGCTGCATATTGAGGACCGGGTAAAAGTGCTGACAAAGTGAGGACCAGCATTTCCACGTCATAAATCAACACAATTACAAATATCAACTATCTCAAGAACTATGGGGTGCAGTACCATAAAATGTCTGCAGGTGGAGCCCCAGAGCAAACAGTGTGTGAAACACAAGGGCTGGAAAACGGGTTTTTGTACCATATTGAGGACCGTGTTTACAACCTAAGGAAGTGATTTCAATGAAGACAAAGTGAGGACCGGCCAAAATGTCCTCACTTTGTTGGTTAAAAACCCTCACTGGTCCTTATGCTGCAAGTATAAGAACACACACACACACCGCCGCTTCCTCCTCCTTCCTCCTCCTCCCTCGCCGTCTCCGTCCTCGCTCTCTGCCGCGGGGACGGAGACGTCTGTAAATACAGAGAAGATGGAGGACGCGCGGTGAGGGACGCGATCAGCCGGGCAGCTGAGGGAATCCAACCGCCGGCGGTTGGTCCCTCCGCGGACACGTCCTGCGGCTTCTGGTGATGAGCTGACGAGATATCACACGCGAGACACCTGCACGCCGGCCCTCACTACCCATGATGCACTGCTTGTTTCACAACAAAGTCAGTTTGAGTCCGCGACGTCTTTGAGAACGTCTTTATCTCACTGTTACAACCACTCACTCTCCCACACCAAAGCCCACAGAGAAAACCAGTGATTTTAGCTCACGGGGACACAGGAGCTGCTGTATCACCTGTGCTGCTAGCTGCTAATGCTAGCATCCATGCCCTAATAACTTATGGTATCATTCGGCATTATTTTTTAATGCCTCATTAGCATGTTAGCATGTTAGCATAGACTCACATAGACACAAACAAAAACAGATTTTAGCCACTTAGAAAAAAATGCTAAGTTGATGCTATCGCAGTCACACGTTCACGTCTTTATCTTAACTGTTAGACAGACTTTAACAACAGGAAACTGATGTTTGTAAACCACTCACTCTGCCACACCAAAGCCCATAGAGAAAGTCAGCGATCTTAGCTTGCAGGGACAAAGGAGCTGCTGTGTCACCTGTGCTGCTAGCTGCTTATGCTAGCATCCATGCCCTAACAATAACTTATGCTATCATTCGGCATTATTTTTAACGCCTCATTAGCATGTTAGCATAGACTCACATAGACACAAACAAAAACAGACTTTAGCCACTTAGCAAAAGACGCTAAGTTGACGCTATCTCCGTCACACGTTCACGTCTTTATCTTCACTGTTAGACAGACTTTAACAACAGGAAACTGAAGTTTGTAAACCACTCACTCTCCCACACCAAAGCCCATAGAGAAAATCAGAGAGTTTAGCTTGCGGGGACACAGGAGCTGCTGTTTCACCTGTGCTGCTAGCTACTAATGCTAGCATCCATGCCCTAGTAACTTATGCTATCATTCGGCGTTATTTTTAACGCCTCATTAGCATGTTAGCATTAACTCACATAGACACAAAAAAAACAGACTTTAGCCACTTAGCAAAAAACGCTAAGTTGACGCTATTGCAGTCACACGTTCACGTCTTTATCTTCACTATTTTGACAGACTTTAACAACAGGAAACTGAAGTTTGTAAAACACTCACTCTCCCACACCAAAGCCTATAGAGAAAGTCAGAGATTTTAGCTCACGGGGACACAGGAGCTGCTGTGTCACCTGTGCTGCTAGCTGCTTATGCTAGCATCCATGCCCTAGTAACTTATGCTATCATTCGGCATTATTTTTTAACGCCTCATTAGCATGTTAGCATAGACTCACGTAGACACAAACAAAAACAGACTTTAGCCACTTAGCAAAAGACGCTAAGTTGACGCTATCGCCGCCACACGTTCACGTCTTTATCTTTAACTGTTCGACAGACTTTAACAACAGGAAACTGAAGTTTGTAAAACACTCACTCTCCCACACCAAAGCCCATAGAGAAAACCAGTGATTTGTCTGAATAATCTTTTCCAGGTGAGGATGTTTTTTCCTCCTGTAGCAGCAGCGATGACGATGATGATGATGATGATGATGATGATGATGATGATGATGATGATGGCGGTGGCGACGGCGTTGTCTCCTCTGCTGACAGGACGTTTAAGAAAGTCGTGACAGTAGAAGAAGAAGAAAAAGGGCAAAAAAAAAAGTTCCTGCCACAGCGAAGTTTATTTTAAAATGAAGATTTGTGTTCTAATCTTCCCTCCATCCTTCCTCCTCCTCCTCCTCCTCCTCCTCCTCCTCCTCCTCTCTCCGCCCGACAGATTTACCTCCTGCTCACCTCCTCCTCCCCCCCCCACCTCCTCCTCCTCCTCGCCTCCGTATTTATCCCAGCAGCCCTTTCTGCTGGCCTGGCACTTGTGTTTATGTAGTGCTGTGATTGTTGATTTATATTTTGACAGTATGCATCTGCGTATTTTTGCTGATGTGTGTGCTTTTCTGTTCTTTCTTTATTTGTGTGTGTGTGTGTGTGTGTGTGTGTGTGTGTGTGTGTGTGTGTGTGTGTGTGTGTGTGTGTGTGTGTGTGTGTGTGTGTGTGTGTGTGTGTGTGTGTGTGTGTGTGTGTGTGTGTGTATTGACTTGTTGTAAAGCCTCGGTCCTTGAGAGTATTTATGAGGCGGGAAGTGAAGCAGCTCGGTGGCATTTTCCCGTCGCTAAAGCAGAACCACTCTCTCTCTCTCTCTCTCTCTTACCCAGAGTTCATAGCAGCTCTCTCTCTCTCTCTCTCTCGCTCTGACAGCGTTACCCAGAGTTCATAGCACCTCTCTCTCTCTCTCTCGCTCTCTCTCTCTCTCCATCCATCCGCAGCTATCTGACAAATCCATATGGCAGATAGTTGATGACAGAAGTATCGATCGAGTCAGTGAAGACGAGCAGTAATCGATGGAGTCGTGAGGACCACACAGACACAGACACAGACACAGACACAGACACAGACACAGACACAGACACAGACACCGGCTCCCGGACTCGATCCTCCGGGTTTTTCTTGTTTCCGGATCGAGGAACAAACAGGAAGTTTCACTGTGTTTAAGTCGGTATATGGTTTTTTTTTAATTACTATTATTATTTTGATGAAGGCCAGAGCACAAACTGCTGTGAAAAAACACCTCATTCAGTCACAAACATCCTGTATTTATCTGTGTTTATATATGAACCTGTTCTCCTTTCACCACAACCCGTCTAGGCAGATGCTTCTCACATCTGTGAGTTCTGTTTCTCTTAAAAGTACTATTATTTTCTTTCCACAGACGCCTACAGTAGTGTTTGGTTTCTCTTCTCTCTATACTCAGGGTTCCCAGAACTTGGTTAACATCAAATTCAAGGACCTGGAAAATCCTGGAAAATCCTGGAAATTCAAGGACTTTTCCAGGATCAATTCCCTCAAATCCGGTGTGAAAACCCTGTCCTCATCTCATTTACTCATAAACATCCACATTTATCTGTGTTTATATATGAACCTGTTCTCCTTTCACCACAACCTGTCTAGGCAGATGCTGCTCACATCTTTGAGTTCTGTTTCTGTTAAAGTTAATATTATTATCTTTCCACTGACGCCTACAGTGATGTTTGGTTTCTCTTCTCTCTAAAATCAGGATTGACATCAAATTCAATGACTTTTTATTAAAACACAGAAAATATTCCTGTGTTTTTTTTTGACTCATTTTCATTTTTCTTCCACGTTTTTTCTTTCTTCATAATTAATAGAATTTTATTCACGCGTTTGTTTTTCATCGTCTGTGGATTTTAGTCGGTGTGTGTGTGTGTGTCTACAAATTGATTTACCAAGAAAGTTGAATAAATGTTGTTTCTTGTTTTTGAAAAAGAAAAATAATAAAATTTTAGGAACAAAAAAAATCTTCTGAACACAATTTAGAGCTTATTTTAACCTTTAATTACCAGCTGAAAAAATAAAATAAAATAAAATAAGAACAATTTCCCAGAAACGAGGCTGATTTTACTTCCATTGAAAATTAAATTTCTGCAGAATAAATACACAATATTACAGTATGAAGTCTTAAAATCAGCTTAATTGAGTAAACGTTGACTTAATTTAAGTCCTTTTCCCCCCTGATGATAACAGACTAGTTTTAAATATTCTCACTAAATAAATAATCTCAGCACACGATCAGATTTTCTCTCTTTAAACAGTTTTGTGACAGTGTTTGTGTTTGTGGCAGCAGGTGAACACAAGACGCTCGGCCCAATCGCTTCCTCCTGTATTTACATGCAAATGTGTCCTCTCTGCCGCCACAATGGAGCTCAGCGAATCATTGTCTCATCACAGAAAGATGGATTTCATTCCTGGGGAAAGCGTGGATGTGGATGTGGAGGAGGAGGAGGAGGAGGAGGAGGAGGAGGAGGAGGAGGAGGGAGCTGAATGCATATGTCAGGCTCAGAGCAGCCTCGCTCCTCATCCTCCATCACGGCAGAAGGAGGCAAACAGCCCGGGCGCTTTTAGCATTTGTGCAAATGTCAAGAGGGGAAAAAAAAAAGAGACAGATCTCAGGAATTAACAGGCGTCGAGGTGAAGAAGAAAAGACCACGTTTTCAGGGAAAAACAGAAGGAGGAGGTGTGGATCCACGTCTACTCAAGAAAGACTAACTTATATTTATATACATATATATATATGGTGAAATGTAGGACTTTGGTGTAGGAGAGTGAGTGACTTTGGTGTGAGAGAGTGAGTGACTTTGGTGTGGGAGAGTGAGTGACTTTGGTGTGGGAGAGTAAGTGACTTTGGTGTGGGAGAGTGAGTGACTTTGGTGTGAGAGAGTGAGTGACTTTGGTGTGAGAGAGTGAGTGACTTTGGTGTGAGAGAGTGAGTGACTTTGGTGTGGGAGAGTGAGTGACTTTGGTGTGGGAGAGTGAGTGACTTTGGTGTGGGAGAGTGAGTGACTTTGGTGTGGGAGAGTGAGTGACTTTGGTGTGAGAGAGTGAGTGACTTTGGTGTGGGAGAGTGAGTGACTTTGGTGTGAGAGAGTGAGTGACTTTGGTGTGGGAGAGTGAGTGACTTTGGTGTGGGAGAGTGAGTGACTTTGGTGTGAGAGAGTGAGTGACTTTGGTGTGAGAGAGTGAGTGACTTTGGTGTGGCAGAGTGAGTGACTTTGGTGTGAGAGAGTGAGTGACTTTGGTGTTGGAGAGTGAGTGACTTTGGTGTGGGAGAGTGAGTGACTTTGGTGTGGGAGAGAGCGAGTGACTTTGGTCTGGGAGAGTGAGTGACTTTGGTGTGGGAGAGCGAGTGACTTTGGTGTGGGAGAGTGAGTGACTTTGGTGTGGGAGAGTGAGTGACTTTGGTGTGAGAGAGTGAGTGACTTTGGTGTGGGAGAGTGAGTGGTTTACAAACTTCAGTTTCCTGTTGTTAAAGTCTGTCTAACAGTGAAGATAAAGACGTGAACGTGTTCTTAAAGACGTCGTAGACTTAAACTGAACGAACTTTGTCCTTAAACTTTATTTTATTGTTTTTTCAGATGTCTTTTATTGAATTTTTCCGAACAGCACTGTGGTTATTTTTAAATTACTTTCCAACTAAAGTTTTACTTTTACTTTAGAGTTCAGACATGTCAATATGACCAGTATATATATATATATATATATATATATATACATACATGTGTGTGTATTTGTTGTGTTGTAGTCGTATCTGTTGTTGTTTCCTGTTTTTTTAAAGAAGTTAAAATCCGTGTTTTCGGCTGTTTCCAAAGGTCAGCAGTGATGTCACGTTTCACACGCCCACGTCCAGGAGCTGCTCTGAGATGAACCTGGATGGATGTTAGCCAGGTGCATTGTGGGGGAAACCAGTGGAGGGAAGAGAGAGAAAAAAAACTTTGGCGAAGGAAGCGTCTGCCGCCAAGTTTCTGTCAGAGTGTGAAAGTGAAACTGCTGCAGGGCTTTAGAAGAAGAAGAAGAAGAAGAAGAAGAAGAAGAAGAAGAACCGACAGTGAGTTGTTTCTCAGCTGAACGACGAGCTCCTCTCTCGCCTGGTGTTGTTCACAAAGCGCCGCCTTCACTAATCTTCGGCGACTTCAATGTTATCTCCAGCGCCGGCGGACTTTTTCCGCGTCGGCCGCAGCCAGAAATCTCATTTTCTATTCAGTTTTGTACAGAGAGCGAACGTCTCCTCATTAGACGGGAAACATCAAATCAGCCGGACCTTCGTTATCGGCCAAATTGGATTCTGTTTTGTTTGGTTTTTGTTCAGAATTCAAGCGCGGCGAGATATTCTGACCGCGGCAGAAGAAGCAGATTAGATCTGCGTCTCGGTCTGGGATTCAGCGACTGGATCGTGAAGGTTCAATCAGTCACATTCTCGTCATCATCAGGCGCTAAAGAGCCTCTGAATTCATCTCCATCAGAGGAACGTTCACAACACGACGTTAAACACACAAAGAAAACAGCATCAATCACCACATTATAATGACGGACATTCCTTATACAATATTTTGATATTTATAATTCATGTTTTATTTCCCCATTTTACTCTTTATACTTGATTTTATGATTGAAGAGCAAACGTCTGAACCCTGAACCGTAAATCTTTAATTTAACGTCTGAATTAATCGCAATTATTGAGATTATTCTTCTTCACTTGAGCTGAAGAAATAATCTTAAAGTCTTTGTTTTTTAATTTAGAATCACAGAGTGAAGTCACCTGTGTTGTTATTGTGATAATTATTCACTTGTTTTATCTTATAAACACTTTTATATTCACACTCCTGCAAAAAAGACTGGACACAATCATTAAATTCACTTTTATTATTCCATTTTATTAAGAACAATCTAATTTCTCATTTAATATCATCATGTTTTTATTGTTATTGCATTTATTGTCACGCTGTTCTTTAAATCCAGCATCAGGCTGCTTGCCAAATAATGAGCTATTCTTTAAATAAAGCATCAGAATGCCTGCCAAATAATGAGCTATTATTTAAATCCAGCATCAGACTGCTTGCCAAATAATGAGCTATTCTTTAAATCCAGCATCAGAATGCCTGCCAAATAATGAACTATTCTCTATATCCATCAACAGACTGACTGCTAAATAATTAACCGTTCCATATATCCACCAAGGACACGACCTGCCAAATAATGAGCTATTCTCTATATCTACCAGCTGAATGACTGCCAAATAATGGGCTATTTGTTTTTGAACATGTCTGTCAAATTTCTCAAGCAACATGAAAAGAAAAGATGTTTTAGAGTTGGTGTAAATACAGATTTACAGGATTATGGGAAAAAAACACACAATATTATAAGTAATAACAATAACAAGGACAGGAAGTAAATGTTTGAAGTAAAGACGAGAGAAGAAAGACGTTAAAAAGATGAAATGAGGACGTCAATGACACATTGATACACAACACACACATGTCACAGGAAGCCTGGTTTTCAAATTAAGAGCGCAGTGAATGTGAGACGACAGGTGGAGCAGAAACAGGAAGCGCTAATCGCGTTTCAGGTGGAGCTGCGGTCGTGTTAGCGCAAGCTAATCTGAGCTAATTCATTCAGAGAAATGTAATAAAGCGACAGAGCTGGAAGAACTCAGACCTGACGGCTTTTATCACGTACGTCAGTGCGAGTTTTTCTAGTTGCTAACTCGCGAGTTAAACTAGCTCATGAAATAAAGTTGTGTTTGTGGCATCAGGATTTAGCAGCTACGTTAGCCAGATGCTGGAGCGTCAAAGCTTGACGCTAGCAGCTACTGTGGCTAAACTTTTTTGGCATTATTTTTGGCACCAGAAGCTAGGTTAGCCCACGCCGTGGCACTGGTTTAAGAAAGTTAGCTGCTACTGTAGCTGGAGGCTAAGTCATTGGCATTTGACATTAGCAGATATATTAGCCGTTTAGTTTAGCTGTAGTTTGTACTCGTTTTTGTGTCTTTTTCATGTGGTACACACACTAGTGTGTATGTGTGTGTATAAAAACGCCATTTTTACTCAGTGTATTTTTAATTCAATCACTCCAGAAAACTGTAAACCTTTTATTTTTCTGACTTTGATTCGTCCCTACAAAATAAAATCCTGTTTATTGCTTCATTCCTCTGATATTTTGTTTAAAAAAGGAGATGAAAGTTGTGTGTGTATGTGTGTGTGTGTGTGCGTGTGTGTGTGTGTGTGTGTGTGTGTGTGTGTGTGACGCTAAATTATGCAACATTTGATGTTATTAGTATTAACATGATCTGAGTTAAGTTTGATCGATTGAAGAAGAGATCAATAAAACACTGAGAGGAGCTGATTAATGTGGACTGACGCTAATGAGACACACACACACACACACACACACACATGCACACGCACGCACACACACACACTCTCGTGATGTTTCACTTTGAAGATTTTATCGATGTTTTAAAAAATGTTGTTGGCTTTTTTCCACGAAGAATCGCTCACATCCTGTTTATTTACTTCAGTCACTGATGAGGAAGAGGAAGAGGAAGAGGAAGAGGAAACCAAACGCATTAAAGTCAAATAAATAAATAAACAAACAAACGTAAACGTCAGGTTGATAAAAATCTCGCTCACGTTATAATAATCAGAAAATGAAGCCGTGGAGTTTGAGATGAAAAATGTTAATAAAATCTTTGAACACAGATTTATTTGCTGTCACATTAAAAAAAATAAAAAGAATAATAAATAAATAAATAACAACAGTTTACAGGTAAAGATTTGTTGAAGTTTTGAAGTAAAATCACGTCTCAAACCTTTTCGTAAATATTCAGTCACATTATCGTCTCTTTAAAAACATTCTAAACGTCTGTGTTTATTTTGTTTATTCGCGGTTAGACGTCAGATGTGACTGCATTTGTTTACAGCAGCTAGCTAGATGCTAATGTAGCCAGAAGATATAACATCAAAGTTTGACTTTAGCAGCTACTTACTTACTTACTTACCATCTCAGTGGTATTTTACGTTAGCTGGATACGCTGTGGCAAAAGTGTTTGATGTTAGCAGCTATTGTAGCAAGAGGCTGAACCATTGGCACTCGATGCTAGCTGCTTATCTAGCCATGCACTGTAGCATTGTTGTTTAAAGTTAGTGGCAAATGCAGCTATGCCGTAGCATTGTTGTTTGGCGCGAGAAGCTAATGTAGCTATGCCATAGCATTGTTGTATGAAGTTAGTGGCTATTGTAGCTATGCTGTAGCATTGTTGTTCGACGTTAGAAGCTAATGTAGCCATACACTGTAGCATTGTTGTTTGAAGTTAAAAGCTAATGCAGTTATGCTTTAGCATTGTTGTTTGAAGTTAAAAGCTAATGTAGCAAGACGCTGTAACATTGTTTTTTTAAAGTCAGTGGATAATATAGCCAAATGCTGTAGAGTTGTTGTTTAATGTTAGAAGCTAATGTAGCTATGCCATATCATTCTTGTATGAAGTTAGTGGCTAATGTAGCTATAGACTGTAGCATTGTTGTTTGAAGTTAAAAGCTAATGTAGCTGTGTCGTAGCGTTGTTGTTTGACGTAAGAAGCTAATGTTTGCAGCTAATATAGCCAAATGCTGTTGTGTTAAGTGCTTGATGCTAAGCTAACGCAGCAGCTAAAGTTGCTCACGTGTAAATCCAGTCATTTTTATCAGAATCTTAGCTTTGATGGTGACTTCATTCACAGCTTCATCTCAACCTTCACGTGAATTTTCTAATTTCCCGAACTTATTCCTCACATTATGCAAATGCAACGATTAATAAAACAGCGTCAAAAAAAACCTAAAATGACATTAGGTTTGTGGCCGGCAGCAGAAAAGTGGAGCAGACGTGTCGGAGCGTCGCTACGATCCACGAGCTCTTCGTCTCCGAAACCCTCGGAGCAGCAGAGTTTAATTTGTGCCAACAGTTCCTGAGGCGACGGAGCTGCAGCCGTGAAGCAGCGAGGCCATAAAACCTGAGAAAGGGACATTTCTGTGATTCACATGAACGTTATGAATCCCCCACGACGGAGCTGCCGCGGCGTCGCCGCAGCTGCCGAGGCGTCGCCCGCTCGCTGATTTACTCCCTCTCATTTATTCTGTTTGTCTCCGGGAGTAAAAATCCAATAAATGACGGAGTGCGAAGTTTCATCAAACACCAGCGCGGAGTCTGAAGCAGCGACAGGTGCCGGCGTTATCACGTTATTACACGGGGAAAAGAAAACATATTTATGTCGTTCATAAGTTTAGATCGTATTCAGTGTGAGGGGAAATGAAGTTTACTCCGGGTTTATGTCTTAAAGCTGAGATAAGTAACATTTATTGGGTGCTATTTCATCAATAATAACATAAAATAAATGTTAATAGAAATCTGGTCCTCAGTGACAGGAAAGGCTAACGTTAGCCTCAGGCTAAGTGGATCAAAGCGCTATCGATCCGACCGACCGCAGCTGGACAATGAAAACATGACGACAGACCGTAATGAACTGGTGCTGTGTGTTCAGGCGTCTGCTGCCCTTCACCAGACACAGGCACAAAATGGCAGACAAAGCGAGGAAAAAACAGATTTTAGCCACTTAACAAAAACATTTAGTGGAAAAGTTTAAGTCTACGATATATTTAAGAACACGTATACGTCTTTATCTTCACTGTTAGACAGACTTTAACAACAGGAAACTTAATTTTGTAAACCGTAAACCTCATTTTGACGTATTTGACTTAAACTGACGTAGATTTTATTACACAAGTCATCGAAATACTAATTTGTGGACAAGAAATAACTATAACATACGCACGAAATACTAATTTGTGGACACGAAATACTAATTTGTGGACACGAAATACTAATTTGTGGACACAAAATAATTATAACGTACGCACGAAATACTAATTTGTGGACACAAAATAACTATAACATACGCACAAAATACTAATTTGTGGACACGAAATAACTATAACATACGCACAAAATACTAATTTGTGGACACGAAATACTAATTTGTGGACACGAAATAACTATAACATACACACGAAATACTAATTTGTGGACACGAAATACTAATTTGTGGACACGAAATAACTATAACATACACACGAAATACTAATTTGTGGACACGAAATACTAATTAGTGGATACGTCAGTCACGTAGATTTTATTACACAAGTCATCAGTTTTTCCCTCTTGTTTTTGTTTTGCTTTTTCCAAACAGGTTTCCCTCACACACTCACAGCTGAGCCTCCTCTGGTGTCACTTTGGTGTTGATGAGTGAGTACGAAGCGCTCGTTTAATGACGAACACAAACCACAATAAGAGGCGTTTAACAGTCATTATCCCGCGGCAACAAAAGGGCGATGACATTTCAGAGCGCTGAGTCTCAGACGATGACGACGACGACGGCGCTAATTGAGCTCGATGGCTCTGAAGACTGAAGATTTATGGAGTCTTTGGTCGTCTCTGTGACGAGAAGAGGAGGAAGAGGAGGAAGAGGAGGAAGAGGAGGAAGAGGAGGAAGAGGAGGAAGAGTTCATCTGCTGCTAAATACAGAAACACAAAGATCTGACTTCACACCTTTTCTCTGTGTCACACTGAGCTTCACAGAGTGATTTATCCATCAACGTAAACAACTATTAACACATTAACATGAAATGTAAATAGAATGAATTTATACTGTAGTGTTAGGCCTGGATATATATAAATATATATATATATATATAAACTTTATCAAAATAACATCCTTTATACACCCTTTGTGTCTTTGTTTTATTCCTTTTAAGTTTTTTTCGTACAATCTATCGTAGATATTTTGCAGCAATTTAAACCTTTATATGGAGCCCCGGACACGACATGGTGAAAAAAAATCATAAATTGTAGCTATAACGTGGCCACGAAATACTAATTTGTGGCCACAAAATACTTATTTGTGGTCACGAAATACCAATTTGTAGACACGAAATACTAATTTGTGGACACAAAATACTCATTTGTGGTCACAAAATACTCATTTGTGGTCACAAAATACTAATTTGTGGTCACAAAATACTAATTTGTGGACACGAAATACTAACTTGTGGACACGAAATACTAATTTCTGGACATGAAATACTAATTTGTGGCCACAAAATACTAATTTCTGGACATGAAATACTAATTTGTGGCCACAAAATACTAATTTCTGGACATGAAATACTAATTTGTGGCCACAAAATACTAATTTGTGGTCACAAAATACTAACTTGTGGTCACAAAATACTAATTTGTGAACACGAAATGCTAATTTGTGGACACGGAATATTAATTTGTGGACATGAAATACTAATTTGTGGCCACAAAATTCTCATTTGTGGACACAAAATACTCATTTGTGGACACAAAATACTAATTTGTGGACACAAAATACTAACTTGTGGTCACGAAATGCTAATTTGTGGACACGGAATATTAATTTGTGGCCACAAAATACTCATTTGTTGACACGAAATACTCATTTGTGGACACGAAATACTAATTTGTGGACATGAAATACTAATTTGTGCACACGAAAAACTAATTTGTGGCCACAATTTAAATTAGTATTTAACGGGGAAAAAAGGACCATCATTACATTGCATCAAATACACAGAAAATACTCGCAGACGCTCTCGACCAATCGTAAAATGGAAAAAGACGACATCGCGGGATTAGAAGTAAAGAGTGAGGAGCGTTAAGGACAAAGTGATGTGAAGGAAAAGCCTTTGACAAAGTGTCTAAAGTGTCTCTGAATGTTGCTAATGATCCACATTAACTTATATATTCATTCACCTTTAACGGCAGATTATTCCAGCTCTTAATCTCCTTCCTGTCACTAACGCGTGAGCAGAGGACGTTAATCTGAACGTGAGTCGTCTTTAACGCCAAACAAACTCCAAGTTTTAGAGCATTTATGGAAATCTGAAGCACATTTAAAGAAGATCGGATTAGAGGGCGGAGCTTAGGGATCAGCTGGTTACAATGGAGTCAGGGTTAGAGTTTTAACGTAGAGTCTACGTTAGTTTGAGTCTACGACGTCTTTATCTCACTGTTAAAGTGAAGTTTGTAAACCACTCACTCTCCCACACCAAAGTCCATAGAGAAAATCATTAGCGTGAGTGGTTTACAAAGGCTTGAAAAAGACGTTTTAAAGCAAAATTAAGTGTTTAAAAAAAAAAAACTCTCACGAAGTCATAGATTCATTCCGATCAAAATCACTCTGTGATGAATGAACAGTCCACTCCAGACCGTCATGAATCCACTCCTGTGTTTCCTGTCGTGACTCGGGTCAGAATCTAAAACCCTCGTGATGATGAGCGAGCAGCGACAGCAGGTGAGAAGCTGATGATGCGGCGCCATCAGCGGCCTGCGGCGTGACGACGTGTCGCAGCAGAGACCGACCAATGGCAGCGCTGCTCCTCCTGCTCCTCCTCCTCCTCTTCCTCCTCCTCCTCCTCAGCAGCTAAAGCCTCTTATAGATTTTCCTGGAGTGTCTTTACTCTTCAATCACTGAACCACTTCATCAAGAGGCATCAATCAGCGTCCAGCAGATTACACTGCTGATTTCTACTGTGTGTGTGTGTGTGTGTGTGTGTGTGTGTGTGTGTGTGTGTGTGTGTGTGTGTGTGTGTGTGTGTGTGTGGACGATAACCGGTGGCATGAAGAGCCTCAGAGTCACATGACCGAGCTGATCCCGAACATGTATGGAATCATAATTTGTGTCGATTTTCTCAAACGAAACAAAAATGAATCACAAAATTAAAAAAAAATTAAAAACACACACATTGTAAATAAAATAATTGATTTAATCAAAATTGTTGTATTTTATTTGTCTGAAAAAACACTTTTTGTTTTTTAATGATCAGAATTTTTTTTTCCGACAACTCTGTTTGATTTTTGTTTGAGATTCTGTCCGTGGGCGGGGCTTAAGAAGCTGCCTGCTCATTGGCTACTGAGTTTTGAGCGATAGCTCAATGGAGGAGAAGCTGAGTGTGTCTGGAATTTAGTACGTTAAATATTCCGTGTCTGACTGTTCTGTGAAGACTGAAGCTTTGGAAAACATTTCAAAATTCAAAATTCTGTAAAAAAAAAAAAAATTTAAAATTTAATCAAATTAAAACATTTTCTTAAAAAAATACTTTTTGTAAAAAAAAAAATCATCTGATGTAAAAAAAAATTTTTTGTCAACTTTTTAGAAAAACAGCTTTTTAAAAAAAAAAAATTGTGAAAAATTTCAACTTTTGATTTTTTTTTTACTTCAGTTTCAAAAAAATATTAAAAGTTTGAAAAAAATTGTTTTAAACTTTTTGATTTTTTTTTTACTTTATTAAAAACATTTAGTTTTGGAAAAAGAAGATTAGACTTTATTCTCTCAAATTTTACGACTTTATTCTTGTAAATTAAGACTTTATTCTAAGTCTGTAAAGTTTTTTTCCTCAATGTGGCTCTAAAACTCTGTCACCTTTTTTTAAAAATTTGTAAAAATAAAAATGTTTCACACAAATATAAACATGGTTTGAACTTCCAGGCCACCGTAACCAAGAGTTTAACAGAAAAAAAAGGGGCCAAATCATCATCATTATTATTATTTTTATTGTATTTTTTCATGGCTCTGTTCATTATAATGTTCATTTTAATTCAGCTCATTAATAATTAAATAGAATTCACTCATGACTTTAAAAACTAGAGAGAGAGAGAGAGAGAGAGAGGTAGAGTTGTATTGGGGAGAGTGAGTGGTTCACAAACGTCACTTTCCTGTTGCTCACGTGTCACACGTCATTCCTCAGACGTTATTTTGTGCGTTTGTTTTTGTGTTTTCTTTTTTTTTTTCTCCGTCTTTTCTCTGAAACTCAAACGTTGGAAAAACAAACGGAGACACGACGACACGTGGAGCTGAGCCGCTGTACGAGACCATTAAGCAGCAATCTGGAGGACATTACCTTAAAACAATCACTGTCAGGCCACTGGCAGCTCACACACACACACACGCACACGCACACACATGCACACACACATGCACACACACACACACACAGATCTGATTCTGTCCTGGGAACAAAAACCCTGCGTCGGCCACAGCAGTGACGTCTTCTGACCGTCGTCGTATCGTGGAGCTGTGTGTGTGTGTGTTCTTGTACTTGTGGCATACTGAGGACCAGTGAGGGGTTTTTAACCAACAGAGTGAGGACATTTTTACGAAGTGAGGACATTTTGGTCCGGTCCTTACTTTGTTTTCATTGAAATCACTTCCTGAGGTTGTAAACATGCTGAGCTCCTCAGTTTGGTACAAAAACCCGTTTTCCAGCTCTGGTGTTTCACACACGTTTTGCTCTGGGGCTCCACCTGCAGACATGTTATGGTACTGCACCCAGTAGTTCTTTATAGATGTAATTCGTGAAGTAGATATTTGTAATTGTGTTGATTTATAAAGTGGAAATGCTGGTCCTCACTTTGTAAGCACTTTTACCCGGTCCTCAGTATGCAGCGAGTACAAGAATGTGTGTGTGTGTGTGTGTGTGTGTGTGTGTGTTCTTGTTTTTCTGTGCTTGTGTGGACCAGCCCCTGGCAAAACACCTGTCTTATGGGGACATTTTTCCTTGTGGGGACATTATGCCCGGTCCCAACAAGGAAATGTGGTAAAGACGTGCGTGTGTGTGTGTGTGTGTGTGTGTGTGTGTGTGTGAATGACAGGCTGAAAGAGCGCCCCCTAATGGCCCGAGACGACTGTTTCACCCTTAAACACCGAGCGAGAGCAGCCTCACTGTCAGCCACCATTCATCCCTCGTTCTCCCATCTCACGTTTTCCCGCCCTGAATGCAAATTCACTCCGTCACATCTTTTTTAAATCCCCCCCTCCTCCTCCTCCTCCTCCTCCTCTTCCTCCTCCTCCTCCTCTCCCTCCTCCTCCTCCTCTTCCTCCTCCTCCCTTCATCTTCTCCCCCTCTTCCTCCCTTCTGTCGGAGCAGAGCAGAGGATTAGCAGCCGTGCGTGACTGATGAGGAGGAGATACGCCATCAGAATAAGTTAGAAGACCGAGATCTCTGCGTCTCCTTCCTCCTCCTCCTCCTCCTCCTCCTCCTCTGCTCTTCATTTCTTTGTGCATGAGAGGGAAAGAGAGAGAGAGGATGTGTGTGAAGTGTCATCGTCTCTGCTCGTCATATGAAACAGGAATAAGTGGTTTGGTTGAAGTGGAAGGAGATTCTGTTTGAATCTAAATCTGTGACGACGCGTCTTCACCTGCACCACAGCCTCAGGCCCTCATTACTGTGTGTGTGTGTGTGTGTGTGTGTGTGTGTGTGTGTGTGTGTGTGTAATGAAATGCTTATGAATTCCTCAAACATCTATGCTTTTAAAAAAAAAAAAATCACTCTTTCCTCTGAATACAGAACAGGTTTTAGGCAAATTTCTCTGTTCAGCCCAAAAAAAAACCTGTGAAAAAGTGAAAGTGTTCGTCCACGAGATGAAGGACGTGAAGACGAGGCGTCTGTTTGTCTATGATCTCTTTATAACACGTTCACTGTTAAACTGAAGGGACACAGGAGCTGCTGGTCCTCTGCTGCCTCGTGTGGTCACTTTGTGTCACTGAGGTCAATCTAAATTAAGAATTTTAAAAGCCGAATTGTAAAAAATCTGACATTATATGAACTCCTGTGTGCTGTCATGTTAAAATCACTGGTTTACTCTATGGACTTTGGTGTGGGAGAGTGAGTGACTTTGGTGTGAGAGAGTGAGTGACTTTGGTGTGGGAGAGTGAGTGACTTTTGTGTGGGAGAGTGAGTGACTTTGGTGTGGGAGAGTGAGTGACTTTGGTGTGGGAGAGTGAGTGACTTTGGTGTGGGAGAGTGAGTGGTTTACAAACTTCAGTTTCCTGTTGTTAAAGTCTGTCTAACAGTGAAGATAAAGACGTCAAACAGACGTAGATTTCCTCACAAGTCTTTTGTTCAGTGACTAAAATCAACATTCAGAGAAGTCATTTCTGTGTTAATGTCAGAATCTCGTTCACTCAAACAAACACAGCAACAATCACATTACTTTAAAGCTACAGGTTGTTAGTTTTTGTCCATTTCATGATCACATGGGACAGAATAAATCACACATACATGGTGTTTTGACACCGAGTACAAAACGGAGTGAATAAGAGTAAAGTAAAAGTAAAGTTAAAGACTCTGACTCTGAAACATCTTCTTCTTCTTCTTCTCCTTGGAGACGTTAACAAGACGGCAGAACTTTGACAGAGCGACTGATGAGAGCTGAGCAGAGTTATTAGAGAAGAGGAAACTCTGCGTCAGACGCCAAAGACGCCGCCTCACAAATTGAAATGATAATAAAAGGCGAAAGAATCTCACAGTGATTTTCTGCCGTTTTTTCCGGGCACAAACCTCTGCTCGTCGGCTTCACACCTGCGGCGGCGGCGGCGAGCCTCGTTTCACTGACACCAATTAAACCCCGTTCTGCTTTTTCCCGCGCGGCGCCCGCGACCAATTGATTTCCGTACAGTTCGTGCGTTCACAGATGATGAAATTGCCAATAATTGGTGCAGCGTGAGCCGCTGTGAGGAAACATTCAGGCGGCGTTCGCTGCCTCTTTTTTTTCTTTTTTCCTCTCAAATGAAAAACAGACTCACAGATTGTTTCCTAACGAGGCCGAGGCGAGCGAACGCCGAGCGACACCAGGCTGATCTTCTTCTTCTTCTTCTTCTTCGCCTGTTGCTGTGGCAACCGCGACGAGCGCCGCGCTCACACTTGACCGTCGAGCCGCTCAGGAGCTCCTCCGTCATTATCCCGAGGTGCTTTTACGATGAGGCCGGCGCCGCTGAGGCGCTCAGACACGAGGCCCGAGAGGTCGACGCTACTTTAAAGAGGATTTTTTTTTTAAAAAGCACCTCAGAAAATCATCAGCGTCAACGGCTAAAAACACGTTATGATAAGTTTGACGCTGAAGCTTCACATTTAACGTTTCCAGGAAGAAGAAAAAGAAGAAGCCGTTTCAGAGTCACACGACAGAGTCTTTAACTTTACTCTTATTCCGTCTCTTTAATACTCAGTGTGATTTATTCTGTACCAATGGACAAAAACTCACAACCTGTAGACTCAAAATAATGTGATTTTGTTTTAGTGTACGAGATTCAGACATTAACACAGGAATAACATCTCTGAGTGTTGATTTAAGTCGCTTAACAAAATACTTGCATTATAAAATCTACGTCAGGTTGAGACTACGACGTCTTAAGAACAAGTTCACGTCTTTATTTAACTGTTAGACAGACTTTAACAACAGGAAACTGAAATTTGTGAACCACTCACTCTCCCACACCAAAGTCACTCACTCTCCCACACCAAAGTCACTCACTCTCCCACACCAAAGCCACTCACTCTCACACACCAAAGTCACTCACTCTCCCACACCAAAGTCACTCACTCTGTCACACCAAAGTCACTCACTCTCTCGCACCAAAGTCACTCACTCTCCCGCACCAAGGTCACTCACTCTCCCGCACCAAAGTCACTCACACTCTCGCACCAAAGTCACTCACTCTCCCACACCAAAGTCACTCACTCTCACACACCAAAGTCCATAGAGTAAACCAGTGATTTTAACATCACAGCACACAGGAGTTCACAGGAGTTGTTGATCCACTGCTGCCTCCATCACTAACTTACAATGACTGATTTTAGTGAATTCAGCTTTTAAAATATTTACTTTAGACTTAACTCAGTGACACAAAGTGACCACACGAGGCAGCAGAGGACCAGCAGCTCCTGTGTCCCTGTGAGCTAAAATCACTGGTTTTCTCCATGGGCTTTGGTGTGGGAGAGTGAGTGGTTTCCAAACTACAGAAACGGTGACTCACAGTGAGATAAAGAGCATGTGTCTTGTTCGCCTGCACTCGAGCATAAACTGTCGTAAACCTCAGTGACTGCAGAGGTGAACCCTGACGTCGTCTCGCTGTCGTTCCTGCAGACGAGGACATCGTCGGATAAATGAAGCGTCTGCGGCGGCGAGAGTGGCCTCAGAAAAACACGACTTCCTGTATGGCCGGGCGTGACAGACATGACAGGCGGAGCGGCGGCGATGACACTCGGACGTCCTCGCTGTCATGTTCGGCGGCAGCAGGGACGAGGTCACGCGTCCTGACAGACGCCGGACACCACGGGTCACCTCCCGTCCACCGCGCTCCACCACGCCGCGCCTGACACGGCTTCCTGCGGTGGACGACGCTCGACAGGCGCTGTCACAGGAGACGAGAGAGAGGGGGGGGGGGGGGGGGGGGGGGTCAACGCCAAAGAGAGAGAGTCAATTATAACTAATGGGGTGTGTGTGTGTGTGTGTGTGTGTGTGTGTGTGTGTGTGTGTGTGTGTGTGTGTGTGTGGACCAATTACTGTTGTTCCACAGCGACATGTTCTCACTTTTTCTTTCAAGGGTCACAAGTTTCACGAGGTCAAAAAAAAAAAATAAGTACAAAATAAAAAAAATGACTCACAGACATTTTTTTTTTTTTTTCAAAGGCATAAAAACCTCTATATAAATTATATAAAATGTGTCTTTAAAAAAAAGGTTAAATCGTTAAATGAACAGATGAGGTTTCTTATCTCGTGAATTACTGTCAACACGAGTGAAAAGACGACAGGAAATGAGGAAAAAACTGATGGTTTTAGCCACCGAACTAAAGACGTACGTCATAAAATCTACGTCAGTTTAAGTCTACAACGTCTTTAAGAACACGTTCACGTCTTTATTTCACTGTTAGACAGACTTTAACAACAGGAAACTGAAGTTTGTAAACCACTCACTCTCCCACACCAAAGTCCATAGAGAAAACCAGTGATTTTAGCTCACAGGGACACAGGAGCTGCTGGTCCTCTGCTGCCTCGTGTGGTCACATTGTGTCACTGAGTTAAGTCTAAAGTAAATATTTTAAAAGCTGAATTCACTAAAATCAGTCATTGTAAGTTAGTGATGGAGGCAGCAGTGGATCAACAACTCCTGTGAACTCCTTTGGTGTGGGAGAGTGAGTGACTTTGGTGAGAGAGTGAGTGACTTTGGTGTGGGTGTTCACAAACTGATTTAACCACTTAAATAAAGACTCATGTTACTAAATCTAACCATATGACTTCTTTAAGAACACGTTCACGTCTTTATCTTCACTCTTACTCAGACTTTTCCTTGCGTAAACTGAAGTTCGTAAACCCCTCACTCTCCCACACCAAAGCCCACAGAGAAAATCAGAATCAAGACAAATGTTTGTGAACTCATGAAGCGTCAGAGAGAGACTGATGAGATCAGCTTTAAATACAGCAGGTGTGGCTCATCACACACAGGTGAGGGGGGAAGGGGGCGGGGCATGTTGTCAAACTGGTGGGCGTGGATGAATGACAGGAAGTGATGTTCGTTTCAAAATAAAAGCAGAAATGACAGAAAGGAGTTCTGAGCTGATAATTCACGATTAACATGAACCGTCGCTTAAAAACTTCAGCTAAAATATTAGGCAGCTCTTTATGGTCAGTTGCGCAACTTTACAACCAAGACAAATATCAATATCTGAAGTTTAAACTCTTAAAAAGTCCAAGTTTTCCCTCAGCAACAACTGATTGGAAGTTAGATAGCTTGCTAGCTTATTTGTAGTAGCTAAGTAGTCTTGATGGGCGTCATGGTTATCATGTTTTTTTACTGGTCAACTTTGTCGCAAATTTAGCAAATAGCAATATTGGAAGTTTTAATCGCTAATGTTACCTTGAAATGTCCAAGTTTCGTAAGTTTAGGAGCTAGCCTATATTTTAGCGGAGGTTTTCTTGCAACATCTAGCGAATTTCTGACCAAACATTAGCTACAGAGCTAATTTGTTGTAGCTAAGTATTTACAGGTAGTTAGCCTTGAGGGAGGCGTGGTTATCATGTTGCTATGTCGCTAAACAACTTTTCAGACTCTCGTTGTGACTTTTCATGTTCTGGCAACAACCGGTGACTTTATAGCTAAACCTTAGCAACAGCTAATTAGTCATGTCTAGCTTACTAAGTAGTTACTTGTAGTTGTTTTAGTAGTTAGCCCTGAAGGAGGTGTGGTTATCGTGGTTAGCGACAATCCTGGTGACTCTGTGGTCAAACCTTAGCTACTTTAAAGTAACGTTAGCGAGTAAAACGTCCGCTAAAGCTACTTTGTGAGGAACACTTTCATACAACAGCGGACGATGTTTAAACTTTTCATCGTACGTGGTTTGTTTTGTGGGCGTGGTCTTCAGTCCTGAGGGGAGGTAACTTCTGAGTTTTCTTCCTGTCGTTGTTTTTATTTGAAAGTCAGTGACTTTGTAAAGCAGAAGCATCATTTAAATATAAAGAAACATTCATCTCTTCAGATCTTTTGTTCTTTTCTCCGCCTGTAAAAACATCTCACACCAGTGAGTCGTATTTTCTCCGGCTTTTTCCCTCTTTTCTTTTCTACATAATGGACTTTTAACGGCGTGGACTGACGGCTGACGTTAGAGGGGAAGTGAATCACCTTCACACCTGAGGTTGTTCATCGACCACTGATTCACCTGCAGCCGACGACCGTTTACCTTCTAATGAAGAAACATTGAGTCTGTGCTGAGAGTTAGAGTTTAAACATTCACACACTTTTTTATTTGTTTTCTGCTCCTGCAGCGAAAAAGAAGAAGAACTCATGAAATCGGATTAAAACAATCAGACATCGGGGATTTTAAGTTGATTTTAATGAGATGTTTCTTCTATTCTTTCCAAAATTACTCAATAAATACAATGATAATGAATAAAAGTGATTAATGCACCTGTTTCCAGTTAGTTATCCTCAAAATGTGCTGAAATGTTAAGTTCAAAGAGTATTTATACTTCATTCTTCATCACCACAATGATTTTACACAGACAAAAAACTACAGAAAGATGTTAAAATAAACATAGTATTTAAATGAGTCATATTTAACATAAAGTAAACATAGAAAACTGTAGTTTTCAAAGTAAATATGGAATATTTCAGACCAAGACATAGAATCTGAAGAGTATCTTTACTCTAAAACATAACAAAGTGAACGTGCTGTATCACAAAGTTTCCTATAAAATACTTTATTTTAAAAACTCAGTAATTATGCGTTAACTTTATCCAAGTGCAGCTAAACCCCGAGGGCAGCTCAGAGAAAAGAAGAGCTGGACACAAAGTACCAAATAACTAATGAATGTATTCAGGTCCGTCATAAAGACGATGTTTGACAGACTGTAAATAATTCAATAATATGGTTTTAGTCGCTGAACAAAAGGCTCAACGACTAAAACCTTCACCAGTTTAACTTTACCATATTTACTGGTGTGGTCGACCCACTTCCCCGGTGACCCTGGTGATCACTGCACCTGGGTGAGTCCACCCAGCTGCTGCTGATCACCAATCAGGTGATTAAGACTCTGCTGTGACACCAGCATCAGAGTGTAGTTTAGCTACCGCCGGTCTTCACGTCTCCTGTCGGCTGCTATTGACACTGACACGGCGTTTCCACGTCTACTCACCTGGTAACTCCTTCTTCTTCCGCCTGCTTCCTCCTTGTCTTCCACAGCCGATTCCCTCCGTGGAAGCGTCATTCTCCGCTTCCTGTTTCGTCTCCCGACGACTGGATGAGATCTGAGTGAGTCTGTTCCATTGGAACACAACTACAAACTTTAAATACCTGCCACGAAGGAACGGCTGTTCCTCCGACTTCCATCTGCAGACTGACACACATACACATACATACTTAACGTATCTCCAGTTGTGATCTACTTACCTTTTTATTATAAAACCCGTGTAACTCTCTTTGTGTCTCGTCTGCATACGAGTCCTTAGATTTAGTACGATTTACCCTCTAAGAGAGGAGAAACATAACATTTACATCACATGTTCACGTCTTTATTTCACTGTTAGACAGACTTTAACAACAGGAAACTGAAGTTTGTAAACCACTCACTCTCCCACACCAAAGTCCATAGAGAAAACCAGTGATTTTAGCTCACAGGGACACGGGAGCTGCTGGTCCTCTGCTGCCTCGTGTGGTCACTTTGTGTCACTAAATTAAGTCTAAAGTAAATAATTTAAAAGCTGAATTCACTAAAATCAGTCATTGTAAGTTAGTGACTTTGGTGTGGGAGAGTGAGTGACTTTGGTGTGGGAGAGTGAGTGACTTTGGTGTGGGAGAGTGAGTGACTTTGGTGTGTGAGAGTGAGTGACTTTGGTGTGGGAGAGTGAGTGACTTTGGTGTGAGAGAGTGAGTGACTTTGGTGTGGGAGAGTGAGTGAGTGACTTTGGTGTGTGAGAGTGAGTGACTTTGGTGTGTGAGAGTGAGTGACTTTTGTGTGGAAGAGTGAGTGACTTTGGTGTGGGAGAGTGAGTGACTTTGGTGTGAGAGAGTGAGTGACTTTGGTGTGAGAGAGTGAGTGACTTTGGTGTGGGAGAGTGAGTGACTTTGGTGTGAGAGAGTGAGTGACTTTGGTGTGGGAGAGTGAGTGGTTTACAAACTTCAGTTTCCTGTTGTTAAAGTCTGTCTAACAGTGAAATAAAGACGTGAACATGTTCTTAAAGACGTCGTAAACTTAAACTGACGTAGATTTTATAACACAGTCTTTTATTAAAGAGTAATTTCACATCAGTTTGTTTTTGGGGATTTTCTAAATATAAAAGAACATCATCTGCATATCAAGAAATCCACCTTTATGACTGAAACAGCAGAACGATAAAGAGTCTCAAATCTGTTCTTCCTCGTGTCTTCATTGAGATTGACGCTCTATGTCTTACGCTGGTTCTCGGCAGCAGGGGGCGCTCACGACACAGCCAGTGCACGCATACTCGGGCGGTAAGACAACAACGTAATCGGCAGAAGTTCATTACTTTTTCACAGGTGTGTGAAAATTCTCTAAATCTGCCTCGAGGGAGAATTCAGTGCTGACGAATGTCCCCCGGTGGAGTTACAGTGATAATCTGTTTAATCTGAGGGTTCATTTACAGCTTCTGCTCATTAAACCAGTCTGAACTAGTCCGACAACGTGTGTGTGTGTGTGTGTGTGTGTGTGTGTGTGTGTGTGTGTGTGTGTGTGTGTGTGTGTGTGTGTGTGTGTGTGTGTGTGTGTGTGTGTGTGTGTGTGTGTGTGTGTGTGTGTGTGTGTGTGTGTGTGTGTGTGTGTGTGTGTGTGTGTGTGTGTGTGTGTGTGTGTGTGTGTGTGTGTGTGTGTGTGTGTGTGTGTGTGTGTGTGTGTGTGTGTGTGTGTGTGTGTGTGTGTGTGTGTGTGAACTCTCTGAAGTTCCCTCACACACAGGCTCTTTTAAAGTGTGGCTGGTGTTTTAGATGCAGACGCGTGATCAGTGTTTACTGCAGTCTGAGCGGCGCCCCCTGCTGCTGACAACACACTGACTTTAGCCACTTTAACTGAAGGATACTGTCGTGAAATATACACCTACGTAACTCTGTAATAACTTGAGAACATGTTCAAGTGAAGTTTGTAAACCACTCACTCACACCAAACCTCGTAGAGAAAACCAGTGATTTTAGCTCACAGGGACACAGGAGCTGCTGGTCCTCTGCTGCCTCGTGTGGTCACTTTGTGTCATTTACATTGTAAGTTAGTGATGGAGGCAGCAGTGGATCAACAACTCCTGTGAACTCCTGTGTGCTGTGATGTTAAAATCACTGGTTTACTCTATGGACTTTGGTGTGGGAGAGTGAGTGACTTTGGTGTGTGAGAGTGAGTGACTTTGGTGTGGGAGAGTGAGTGACTTTGGTGTGTGAGAGTGAGTGACTTTGGTGTGGGAGAGTGAGTGACTTTGGTGTGAGTGAGTGACTTTGGTGTGGGAGAGTGAGTGACTTTGGTGTGGGAGAGTGAGTGACTTTGGTGTGAGTGAGTGAGTGACTTTGGTGTGGGAGAGTGAGTGACTTTGGTGTGGGAGAGTGAGTGACTTTGGTGTGGGAGAGTGAGTGACTTTGGTGTGAGTGAGTGACTTTGGTGTGGGAGAGTGAGTGACTTTGGTGTGGGAGAGTGAGTGACTTTGGTGTGGGAGAGTGAATGACTTTGGTGTGGGAGAGTGAGTGACTTTGGTGTGAGTGAGTGAGTGACTTTGGTGTGGGAGAGTGAGTGACTTTGGTGTGGGAGAGTGAGTGACTTTGGTGTGGGTGAGTGACTTTGGTGTGGGAGAGTGAGTGACTTTGGTGTGGGAGAGTGAGTGACTTTGGTGTGAGTGAGTGAGTGACTTTGGTGTGGGAGAGTGAGTGACTTTGGTGTGGGAGAGTGAGTGACTTTGGTGTGGGAGAGTGAGTGACTTTGGTGTGGGAGAGTGAGTGACTTTGGTGTGGGAGAGTGAGTGACTTTGGTGTGGGAGAGTGAGTGACTTTGGTGTGAGTGAGTGAGTGACTTTGGTGTGGGAGAGTGAGTGACTTTGGTGTGGGAGAGTGAGTGACTTTGGTGTGAGTGACTTTGGTGTGGGAGAGTGAGTGACTTTGGTGTGGGAGAGTGAGTGACTTTGGTGTGAGAGAGTGAGTGACTTTGGTGTGAGAGAGTGAGTGACTTTGGTGTGAGAGAGTGAGTGACTTTGGTGTGGGAGAGTGAGTGACTTTGGTGTGGGAGAGTGAGTGACTTTGGTGTGAGTGAGTGAGTGACTTTGGTGTGGGAGAGTGAGTGACTTTGGTGTGAGTGAGTGAGTGACTTTGGTGTGGGAGAGTGAGTGACTTTGGTGTGGGAGAGTGAGTGACTTTGGTGTGAGAGAGTGAGTGACTTTGGTGTGAGAGAGTGAGTGACTTTGGTGTGGGATAGTGAGTGACTTCTACTTGAGTAATATTTCATCAAAGTATTGGTACTTTTACTTCAGTACAATATTTTTAGTACTTTTTCCACCTCTGTTGATTAGTCAGTGTTTTAGATAATGTTTAAAGTCACGTTTTCTGGTTCACGTCATGTTTTGGTGTTGGTTTATGTTTCACTTCCCCTTTTATTTTGGTAATCACTGACACTTCCTGTCGCGCTGACTCCTCCTCCTCTTCCCTCCTGCTCTTCACCTGCTGATCCTCAGTAATAATCGCTCACACCTGACCTTGATTTCCTCTCCTCTTCATAACGTCCTCACTTCCTCAGTCAGTGTCGTTTAAGCTTCACAGAGAAAACTTTCTTCTCAGGTAATTTTGAAAACTACTTAAAGTAATTTAAGGTTTTGTTATCTTTGTTAAAAACCAGTTGGTTGTTTTCACGGTTTGTCATTTAATGTTTGTCAGAGGAGAAATAAAAGCCTCACCGTCGTTCATTCGTCCTGATTCCTGTCTCAAGCATCGCTGCACTTTTCTAACACAAAGTTATAAAAACTGTCTCGTCCTACGGTTTTTGAGCGATCGCCTTCAAACTTGTTTTATTTTGTTTACTTTTTTTTGTTCCTAGCGAGACGTGCAAAGTCTTCACTGAACGTACGACAATAAACATGTTGAATCTGCACCAACGACTGTAGTAAATGCTTTTTTTTTGTTGTTGTAATAATTGAGCAGAAGTCACAAAAATAGTGTTTTTCCTTTATTTTACTTAAGAAAAACAACTTTTAACTGTGACGTATTTCACAATAAGACACTGGTATATTGTTCTTTTGACCTCTGTATTTATATTTTAACACAGTAATTTTTATTCATTATGCGGCAGAATCTTCACACACAAACACAACAAACCCACGTACTCTACCTTTAATTAATCATTTATTACACATTCATTTACACTGTTGTCGTTGTTTGATCGTATGATTCGTCCCAGGACGATTCTCTCCGCCCACTTCCTTCACGTCACTCCTCCTCCTTTGTTTGTTTGTTTGTTTGTTTGTTTGTTTTTTGACACCTGCGTTGAATCTGCACACACACACACACACACGTGTGTGTTCGTCCCCTCGTGTACAATTACCTCGTTACTCTTCACGCTGCTGATTTCTGAAATGTTTAACGTAAACAAAACTCAAATCCCTCGTCTGTGTTCACGCATCAGCTGTGTGTGTAAGTGTGTGTGTGTTTGCGTGTGTGTGCGCGTGCGTGTGTGTGTGTGTGCATGTGTGTGTGTGCATGTTTGTGTGTGTGCGTGTGTGCGGCCACAGGGGGCGTCAGAGAGCAGGATCCTCTTCCTGTCAGAGACGTCACACGTGTTTGAGCAGATGGACTCGACATGGACAGAATCCCCTGACGTCGTTGTTGTTGTTGTTGTTGTTGTTGTTGGACAGTGTGTTGTCCCCGGCAGGCTCCTCCCCCTCCTCTTCCTCCTCCTCCTCCTCTTCCTCCTCCTCCTCAGTCCGTGCAGGCGAGCGTCCGTGGGGAGGACGCCGCTTGATGAGGAGGAGGATCGACACGAAGAAAGAACAGAGTTTATCAAACAGCCTGAAAGCATCGCGACGCCTTCAGGGACCGTCCTCGCATGTTCTGTGCACGTCTTTTTGTATTAGAATAAATATTTAACTCGTGAAGTTTAAGTTATTCTGATTCGGGGGTTTTTTTACGACGCTGAGAATAAACTTTCTGATAACTGATAAAACAGCAAATTCAACAGGATTTAAAAACCTTTAATTTAAAGTATGAACCTAAATATTGTTGGTAAACTACAAACAACGTGACATATATATATATATGTTATATAATATATAACTTCAGGCTGATTCTCTCCTCTGCGTTTTCCTGACACATCTTTGCTTCGATCGCGGTCACGTGACGAGTCGTCGTTGTCAGCGGCGTTTTGATGGATGCGACGTTAACGCGCGAAATGTTCCCGTGTAAAAGTTTTACGGCCGCTCGCTCGCTCGTGCTCACCTGAGTCGTCCGTAAATCTCTCCGCTCGCAGACTTCCTTCTCGGCGGTCGTATAAACATCCCGCGCTCTTGTTCTCGCCGCTCTTTATGACGGCGTTTTAATCACTCTGCTGTTTTATCGCCGCGCAAATAGACTCGAGCCGAGTCGAACAACAACGCCGCGGTAACGCCGCCCCTCCCCCCCCCCCCCCCGCCCTCACACAGGCCTTTAAATCTGAGGGAAAAATACACTTCAGTCATAAAATCATCCCCTCGCTCTCGCCTGAGCCGCCGCGGCCATTAGCCGCTAATTCAGCTCTCAGCTTCCCATCACGCCGCGCGCTAACTGCCCCTCCCCCCCTCCCACCCTCCCCTCCCGCCTCCCCGGCGCTCGCGACTAAAACAAACACGGAGGCGAGGAGCAGACGGCGTTAGCGCGCCGCGGCTGTCAGTCGCACAGTCGTTTGCGTGATGAATGAGGAGCTCACACACAACCTCAGTGTGACGCTAAATAATTAAGCGGAAGAAGAAAATTAGAGCTTCAAATGTTGTCTTTGCACAAGTGCGTGTGTGTGTGTGTGTGTGTGTGTGTGTGTGTGTGTGTGTGTGTGTGTGCGTGTGTGTGTGTGTGTGTGTGTGTGTGTGTGTGTGTGTGTGTGTGTGTGAGACTCGGCGCTTAATCAGTGCTAACAGGACGAGTCCAGGGACCAAGAAGGGAACCAGTGTGTACAGAGCCAACTTTGAACTTGTTTGGCTAAGAAATACAAGAGAAAATCACTGGTTTTCTCTATGGACTTTGGTGTGGGAGAGTGAGTGACTTTGGTGTGTGAAGAGTGAGAGACTTTGGTGTGGGAGAGGGAGTGACTTTGGTGTGAGAGAGTGAGTGACTTTGGTGTGGGAGAGTGAGTGACTTTGGTGTGTGAAGAGTGATAGACTTTGGTGTGGGAGAGTGAGTGACTTTGGTGTGTGAAGAGTGATAGACTTTGGTGTGGGAGAGTGAGTGACTTTGGTGTGTGAAGAGTGATAGACTTTGGTGTGAGAGAGTGAGTGACTTTGGTGTGGGAGAGTGAGTGACTTTGGTGTGGGAGCGTGAGTGACTTTGGTGTGAGAGCGTGAGTGACTTTGGTGTGAGAGCGTGAGTGACTTTGGTGTGAGAGAGTGAGTGACTTTGGTGTGTGAGAGTGAGTGACTTTGGTGTGTGAGAGTGAGTGACTTTGCTGTGTGAGAGTGAGTGACTTTGGTGTGGGAGAGTGAGTGACTTTGGTGTGTGAGAGTGAGTGACTTTGGTGTGGGAGAGTGAGTGACTTTGGTGTGAGAGAGTGAGTGACTTTGGTGTGGGAGAGTGAGTGACTTTGGTGTGAGAGAGTGAGTGACTTTGGTGTGAGAGAGTGAGTGACTTTGGTGTGAGAGAGTGAGTGGTTTACAAACTTCAGTTTCCTGTTGTTAAAGTCTGTCTAACAGTGAAGATAAAGACGTGAACATAGATATCGTAGACTTAGTCTTTCCTTTAGTGGCTAAATTCATGTTTTTTTTACAGTGAATCTGAACTTTTACTTTAAAGTGGACCTAGACCGGAAGTTCCTATTAACGCTGTTTTTTAGTGTGTATCTGCGTCATTACCTTGTTTATGAAGCCCTGAAGGTTCTAAACAAACAGTTCAGTCACTGCTGAGAACGTTGTGTTTTATTGTAATCTCAGGCTCAGTGAGATCTCTGAAAAAACCCGGTCCGGTTACGTAAACAGCGGTTCTCCTGAACAGCAGATCCTCCTGCTCCGGGCACTAGTCCGGGCACATCCGGTTGCGTACATTGAACCGCAGAAGAAGAATAACGTCCGTTGTGGAGGTGTTTCACGAGCGACAGTGTCTTCTGACTCTGGGTCTGACTCTGGGTCAAAGGTCGTCAAAGGGACTGAGGCGGGGAGTCGTGAAGAAGCTATTTTTAAACACTGTTAAAACAATGTTCTGATAATGAGGAGCAGTGCATCCACCGTTCCAGAGGGGGGAGCTGTGCTTCTGAGAACGGATGTGCTGGATAGTACTGGCCAATCACAAGACTCTGTCTTCTGGGGGTGAAAGTTCACTCTGAAATCTCGCAGCAGAAAAACACTGTCAGAAAAGAGGATTTCTATCGGCTAGTTTACAGCAACTAGGAGGTTTTTGAGCATAAAAACAAGTTAATGTATGTAAGTAGACCTCCATAACTAACATTTATGTGCAACAGGACCACTCTATGTGAGCTTTAATCACTCTTGTACGTTAAGACAGAGCTTCACTTCACTCTCTCTGAACACGTTCATCTCTACGCGTGAACACGCCGCCGCCGCCGCTGACATCCTTCCTCCAGGCCGTGAGGAGCATCTTCAGAGTGGATCACCGCGGGGGCCGCCGCTAACGCCGGCTCCTAATTCCGTCGCTGTGATCCCTGTAAGACGGCGAAACCCCGACAATCTCTGCCGCTGCCTCCGCCGCTCGAAAAACGCCATCTGAGAGTTTAAAAAAACGCAGCCGCAGAGACCGAGCGAGCGCCGAATCAGAGGCGCGTGGTGTTTGTTTGACAGGTACACGTCTCTATAGGCCGCCTTTCCAATTTAAGAGGCCCTTAAGCCGCGAGCAGCAGCTTAAACACGATCCTCTGTGAAGAGACGGGAGGTGGAGGTGGAGGTGGAGGGGGAAGGAGAAAGACGACGCACACTCCTTCCTTTCGCTCCACGTCGACCCTTCAAGGACGTTTTTGCTGCAAGTGTTTCGTCATTTGCTCGAATTTTTAATTGTTTTTTTTTTTCCCCGACTCCGACTCCTGCGAACGTCCTGCAGGAGCCAGCGGAGGCAGCGCCGAGCATCCGCCGGGAAGCGGAGTGACGAAAAAAGGTGCGAAGGGACGTCCGCGGGGACGGAGACGACGGATGACAAAATGTTTCATTAGCCTCTGAAATGTTGGCTCGACTCAAACGTCGAGGCGTCGTCTCTGCTCTCGTTTACGCCGCGATGAATTAAGGGAATCCCGCTCGACTTCTTTTTGGTTTAATTAAGTAGAGAAATCTGCGTCTGACGTTTGTGTTTGAACAAGAGAAGAAGAAACGACAGACGCTTGAGATTCTCTGTTCCAGCAGCTTCATCATTGTTGTCACTTACATCATCATTAAGTCATTTATGAGGAGTTTATTCAAACCTCTGACATCCATAATAACCTTGGTTTGAGCGTTTTTCTAAAACAACATCATTAGGACCTTTCAGGTCGATGAAATGATGGAAAGACAGTTTTATTTCTACATTTTCAGCCTCAAATATTCAACATGAACTATTTTTAAAAAAGACAAATGTCTGAGACATTTAGTGACATCATTTTATAATATTTTATTGTCATGATTTATGCAGTAAAAATTGCCAATTTAAAAAACAAAAAAAAACACATTTTGTGTTCCCACTCGTCTCAGCGCAGGCCTCCTCCCAGCAGGGGGCAGTGTAACAAACGCACAAATTCAGTCTGTTAAGTTCTGCGGTTCTGTTTCCTCGATCTCCGTGGACTTAAAGCGACAGCGAGGCGTTTCCTGCCAACAGGGCGGCGTAAACGAACAGAGTCACGTGACTTTGACGCTCTGTTGACCACGGACCAGTGAAGTGGGGACCTCGAGTGAAAATGAGGACATTTTGACATTTGACAATTTTTTTTCTGCTAAACAAAATCAAGTGTGCGTATAGACATATATAAACGTATATGTATATATATATATATATATTTTAGGTTGATGCACATTAACGCATGACGACTGACCGGAAAAAGTAGCGTTGTGGCGTCATGTTTACACGCCGCGACACCGGAGTCCAGGCACCGTTTACCAGTTAGCGCCGTTAGCTGCATTAGCTTCTTTAGCATGAAACAAAATAACCAGCGTACCTGTGTACTGCCTATGTGCGCCTCAGTTTTTTTTAACTTTAGCGTTACTTTAAAAACTCGTTTTAACAATCCGGAGTCACGTAAACGTGACGTCAAGCGCTAATAAATGTGTGTATATATATATGTTTTTATCCATAGTAGTTTTTTTTCTTTTGTGGTTAGCATCAAAGCGTTTCCTGCCACCGCACTTGGACACCTCCGTGTCCCCGGAGGGCGCTGTCTCTCCTCCTAAACCCTTTTAATTACCACTCTTTAATTGTCAATTCACTCGTGAACGACTCCTCCCCCACTTTGTTACCAAATCCACCATCACCATCATCATCATCATCATCATCATCATCATCACTGCTGTTTCTGCTGCTGCTGAAATCAAAGTGTCCGCGGTGAGAGCAGAGACACAGAGTGTTTTTCCCCTGAGGAATCTGAGCTCATCCAGAGTTTAATCCTCATGAAATGAGCTGCGAGCGTCAATATCTGTGTGTGTGTGTGTGTGTGTGTGTGTGTGTGTGTGTGTGTGTGTGTGTGTGTGTGTGTGTGTGTGTGTGTGTGTGTGCCTTCAGGTGACATCAGCATCACCGCGGCGGCCATTAGCCCGAGCGCGAGTAATGGCTACTTATCTGAGGAGACTGAACATCGCATTAGAGGAAGAGGAGGTTTTTATTATTTCATTTCATTTCATTTTATTTGATTTATTTATTTATTTATTTATTTATTTATTTCACCGTGGGTTTGTCAGAGACGATGTTAGAGGAAAGAAAACATAAAGACCCACACACACACACACACACTCTATCATATCACAGTGATGTGGAAAATGACTCATGTATCCAGGTTTCCCCAAGGTCCTTGAAATACTTAAATCCTTTGTGAATTTCACAAAAAAAGATTTCAAGGCCGTATATTGAAGTACGTGCCCTTCATTTACCTTTAGTGAATTTGAAAAAAGAATATATAATAATCAAGGCCCCAGAAAATGTCCCTAAAAAGACATGGGTCCTTGAAAGTGCTTGAATTTTGTGACATGATGAATTTACATGTTTGCCTTTATGATAACGAGATTAAATATTTATACGTTTTCCCTCCGGAGAAGATGAACATTTACAGTGATTAACGCGTGAAAAACGTCTTCGCGAAACACGAACGACATCAACGTCTCTGTCTCGTAAACGCGTTGGTTTGACTGCGACGACGATGGCGTTCGCGTCGTCGTCATTCTCCGCACGCTTTCGCAGACGCCGTGTCTCCGTCCGTCCACATCTCAGAAATCTCAAAAGCAATTTGGCGTTTTTTCTCCATCACGAGCGACCGTTACATTTGCATCGGCCGAGCAGCTTTGGCAAGCAATTACCGCGACGCAGGACACTGGTAATTTGATGAGAATCTGCTGTGACAAGGTCTGGACGCAGTGGACGAGGGTGAGAGGGTGAGAGGGTGAGAGGGTGAGGCCTGTAGCTCTACATGAGGATTAAAGCAGCTGTGATCGGACATAAACGTCCTCTCAGAATCGATTTTTCGAATCATTTCATTGGTTTTTAAAGCTCTTAATGGTCTCTGTGTGATTTGCTTGTAACCTTTAATCAGCCTTTGAGAAGCTTCACGTCCTTTAATCACTAAATCTTATCACAGTCTAAAGAATGTGGAGCTTTTCTAAAAAAAAAGTCTTAAGAATATTTGACTTTTAATTGAATCCCTGTTCACTTTGCTTTATTTGCAGTGTAATTTCATCATTTTTTTAAAACTTAAATATCTGCCTTTTCATTGTCATTTGTGTAAATATATATTTTTTGATTGTGTTTTTTTGGCCCTCGTCGTCGACAAACACTCACCGATCTTGGTGTGAACATCAGAACCTGCGATCTTTGTGATTGAGTTTCACGCTGATCCGATGAATTTCACTGGAATTGTACTTAAAAAACTCATTTTGTGTCCCCACTAGTCTCACTGCAGGCCTCCACCCAGCAGGGGGCAGTGTAACGATCAGATATATTTAGTTTTGTTAAGTTCTACCATTTTATTCACTCGGTCTTCGTTGATTTAAATTGACAGCGAACTCTTACAGCGCAGTAGCTATTCCTGCCCACATGGCGGTGTGACTGCACTCTATTGACAATTGACCTTTGAAGTGGGGACTGTGAGTGAAAGTGAGGACATTTTGTTAAAGTGAGGTCATCTTTGAATATGAGGACACCTCATAATAGTGAGGACATTTTGTTACAATGAGGACAGTAGTAGAAACAGTAGAAAGAGTATTACAAATGGTAAAAACATTCAAAGAAACGGTATAAACAGTAGTACAAATGGTAGAAAGCGTAGTAACAGTAAAAGAAATGGTAGAAACTGTAGTAGATTTGGTGGAAATGGTAGTAACAGTGGAATAAATGGTAGAAACAGTAGTACACATGGTAGAAATGGTAGTAACAGTAGAAGAAAAGGTAGAAACAGTACTACAAATGGCAGAAATGATCGTAACAGTAGTAGATACAGTAGAAACAGTAGTAGATTTGGTGGAAATGGTAGTTTCAGTGGAATAAATGGTAGAAACAGTACTAGAAATGCTGGAAACAGTAGCAGATTTGGTGGAAATGCTAGAAACAGTGGTAGAAATGGTAGAAATGGTAGTAAGAGTACTGGAAATGCTAGAAACAGTAGCAGCAGTAGCATAAATTGTAGAAACTGTAGTACAAATGATAGAAATGGTAGTAACAGTAGTAGAAACAGTAGAAACAGTGGTAGAAATGGTAGAAAGATTAGTAGAAATAGTAGTATAAATGGTAGAAGGACACTTTGTAAAAGTGAGGCCGTTTTTGAAAGTGAAGACATTATTTTCGTAACTATGTGGAGACATAAAGTCTGTTATTGTAGACATTAATACTCTGGTGTGACACTGGAAATGTGTCTCGACCACATGGCTTTAAAAAAATTAAACTTTCAGTCGAAGAATGAAAGTCAGAGTAAAAATAAAAGTCTGCAGGTTATTTGAAACGGTAAAAAAATAGTAGTTAAATAGAGAAAGTGTGAGATAAAGTGAAATATTAGAGTGTGTGAGTGAAGATGTGTTACCATCGTTACTCTGAGGTGACGATGATGATGATGATGATGATGATGATTTGGGCCTCGACACAGATATTTATACCCAGACATTTCCAGAGCGACTGAACCTTTTTACAAACGACTCCCCTCGAGCCGCCGCCGCTCCGATAAAGGCCAGAGTTATTTTTTGAGAAGTCCTCGTCATCGTCATCGCTGCGTTAACTTTCTTCATTTTCCTCCCGAGTTCAGATGTTCACACAGATGGAGAGAGGATTCCTGCTGAGAGAAGGTGATGCTCTCCTCTTCCTCCTCTTCCTCCTCTTCCTCCTCCTCCTCCTCTTCTGCTGCTGCTGCTGCTTCATTTTCATATTTCCATGCATGGCTGCTTTGACATTTCTCGTGCAGGAATTGCATGTTTTCCCGGGTTCCTCCGGGGAGCGCTGTGTTCTTCTGTCCTGTCAGAAAACCATGTCATCAGAGGAAGGTGATGCCAGGTCCTCAGGGCTGTTTATTAAATTTATGGCGCCATTATTTCCACGCTCAGCGTGATTGTATTCATATTATACGCTCGTCCCACGAAGGTCGCCGCACGCGACGCTCCCCCGTTGACCTTGTTCTCACAGCGTCTGAGGGGGCGGGGCCGGGTTCAACCAGTCAGGCCTCGGCTTTGATTGACAGGGGGATAAACCTGGAAGCTCAATGACACGATGATCAGTGATGTGATGGTTAACAGCGACTACAGAAGGAAGAGCAGCAGAAACAAAACATTAAAGACAGAAACCATGGCAGAAACGGTAGAAACAATAAAAGTAACAGTAATAGAAAGGGTAGAAACATTAGTAGAAATGGTACTAACAGTAGTAACAGTAGTAGAAACAGTAGAAAACAGTAGTAGAAATGGTAGTAGCAGTAGTAACAGTAGTAGAAACGGTAGAAACCATAGAAGAAATGGTGGAAATGGAAGTAACAGTAGTAGAAGTGGTAGACATGGTAGTAACAGTAGTAGAAACGCTAGAAACAGTAGTAGAATTGGTAGAAACCGTAGTAGAAACAGTAGAAAAAGTAGTAGAAATGGTAGTAATAGTAGCAGAAGTGGTGGAAATGGAAGTAACAGTAGTAGAAGTGGTAGACATTGTAGTAACAGTAGTAGAAACGCTAGAAACAGTAGTAGAAATGGTAGTAACAGTAGTAGAAACAGTAGAAAAATTAGTAGAAATGATAGTAATAGTAGCAGAAGTGGTGGAAATGGAAGTAACAGTAGAAGAAATGGTAGAAACAGTAGTAGAAGTTGTAGAAACAGTGGTAGATTTCGTAGAAATGGTACAAAAAGTATCTCGGATATGACTTGAAATTTACCATCATAATAGTCGGCATCGCCCTGAACAAGGATCCGTCGAAAATATTTGCAAATCTCTTAAGGAATAATTTTCATGAATTTTTGAAATTCAGGAAATGATGCACTTTGAAACAGTAGAAGAAGTGGTAGAAACGGTAGAAACAGTATTACAAATGGTAGAAGTGTTACAAACAGTAGAAGAAATGGTTAAAACAGTAGTAGATTTGGTAGTTACGGGAGAAGAAACGCTAGAAACAGCAGCAGAAGTGGTAGAAACAGTAGAAACAGTAGAAACTGAAGTAGAAACAGTAGAAACTGAAGTAGAAACAGTAGAAACTGAAGTAGAGGGCTCAGGACGTTAGAAACAGTAGAAACAGAATTATCAAATCAGAAAGTTTAGCTGCGACTGTTTCTTCTTCAACTTTAGAGAATAATTGTCACAAAGCTGCAGTTGTATTAGTTTAATTACTGTTTGTAGTTTGTTTTTTTTGTTTTTTGTTCTGTCACTTCCTGTTTTATTTTGGTGAATGTTTCCTCTGTCTCTCTTCACCATGTCTGGTTGATTAGTAAACCACCTGCACCTGGTGATGATCACCACTGTTTCCTTTAAAAGCTCCATCTGCACTCGTTGGTCGTCAGTGTTTCACATGTGTTTGTTCAGAGAAGAGCGAGTATTTGAGTCATGTATTTGTACCTCGTCGCTCCTCTGTTCAAAGTTATATTGCAGCACAGTTGTCGTTTTGAGCCTGTTTGCTCTTTTCAAGCAAATGAACTTTAGTGAAACCTGCTTCAAGTCTCGTGCAATTGAGTCCAAGTCTTAGACTAAGAAAGTTTCACCGAACACGTTTCACCTCAAACCTTCACAGCTGAAGAAAAGTCTTCAAGTTTAGTTTCTACTGACTGTGTTTTCTGTAACTGAGTCACTTTCACTGGTAGAATGTCAATATCTTTATACAGATATATATACACATACAGGGACATTCTTTCTTTCTGAAACACTACAGAGATGAAGTAGAAACAGTAGTTGAAATGGTAGAAATGGAAGTAACAGAAGAAGTAACGTGGGAAACAGTAGCAAAAGTGGTAGAAATGGTAGTAACAGTAGAAGAAATGGTAGAAACGGTAGTAGAAATTGTAGTAACAGTAGTAGAAACGGTAGAGTGGTAGAAATGTTGGTAAAAGTAGTATAAGTGGTAGAAACAGTAGTAGAAATGGTAGAAATGGTAGAAACAGTAGTAGAAAGGGTAGAAGCAGTAGTAGATCTGGTAGAAATTGTAGTAACAGTAGTATAAACGGTAGAAACAGTGGTAGAAATGGAAGTAACAGAAGAAGTAACGTGGGAAACAGTAGCAGAAGTGGTAGAAATGGTAGTAACAGTAGAAGAAATGGTAGAAACAGTAGTAGAAATTGTAGTAACAGTAGTAGAAACGGTAGAAACAATGGTAGAAATGTTGGTTAAAGTAGTAGAAGTGGTAGAAACAGTAGTAGAAATGGTAGAAATGGAAGTAACAGAAGAAGTAACGTGGGAAACAGTAGCAGAAGTGGTAGAAATGGTAGTAACAGTAGAAGAAATGGTAGAAACAGTAGTAGAAATTGTAGTAACAGTAGTAGAAACGGTAGAAACAATGGTAGAAATGTTGGTAAAAGTAGTAGAAGTGGTAGAAACAGTAGTAGAAATGGTAGAAATGGAAGTAACAGAAGAAGTAACGTGGGAAACGGTAGCAAAAGTGGTAGAAGTGGTAGTTGAAATGGTAGAAATGGAAGTCACAGTAGAAAAACGGTAAAAACAGTATTAGAAGTGGTAGAAACAGTAGTAGAAATGGTAGTAAGAGAAGTAGAAATGGTAGACATGGAAGTCACAGTAGAAAAATGGTAAAAACAGTAGTAGAAATGATAGAAACGGTAGTTGAAATGGTAGAAATGGTAGTAACAGTAGTATAAACTGTAGAAACAGTAGTAGAAATGGTTCAGAAGTGTGTTCTGAAAACCTCTGTGTGTTTCACAGCAGCTCAGATATAAAGTCCACTCTCCAGCGTTAATGTTCTTCTCAGGTGATGAATCTCTGAGCAGCAGACACACAGTTATCAGACGTCAGCTATAGTCTGCACTTATTTAAAGACCGTCGTCCTCGTCTGAAGCCCCTCCCCCCCTTGCTCCTGCCTCTCAGGCTGCGTTCAGGGTCAGTAGGAGAGCGCGGCGCTCACGCTCTGGTATCACACGGGTGTTAATGGGTTTTATGGAAGCTTTAAAGAAGAGTTCTCGCTCTAATGTGTTCTTTCTTGTAACGCTCAGTTATTGACACCAGGATGAAACTTCAGTCCTCGTCTGTTTGTCGTTCACATGCAGAATAACATCTCTGTGTTTGTGATTAGTGTCATTATCGTTTATCTTTGACAGTGAAGAAAAATGACAAAACCCATTGTAAGTCTACGATATCTTAAGAACCGCGTTCACGTCTTTATTGGTAGAAATGGTAGTAAGAGTAGTAGAAACAGTAGAACTGGTAGAAACAGAAGTAGAACTGGTAGTAACAGTAGTAGAAATTGTAGAAATGGTAGAAACAGTAGTAGAAATCGTAGTTACAGTAGTAGAAAAGGTAGTAAGAGTAAAAGAAGCGGTAGAAAAAGTAGTTGAAATGGTGGAAACAGTAGTAGAGTTGGTAGTAACAGTAGTAGAACATGTACAAATATTAGAAATTGTAGTAAGAGTAGTAGTATTGGTAGAAACAGTAGTAGAAATGCTAAAAATAGTAGTAATAGGAGTAGAAACGGTAGAAACAGTAGTTGAAATGGTAAAAACAGTAGTAGAAAGGGTAGTTACAGTAGTAGAATTGGTAGTAACAGTAGTAGAAATGGTAGAAACAGTGGTAGAAATGGTAGTACCAGTAGTAGAAACAGTAGAAAAAGTAGTTGACACACTAGAAACAGTAGCAGAAGTGGTGGAAATGGAAGTAACAGTAGTAAAAGTGGTAGAAACAGTAGTAGAGTTAGTACTTACAGTAGTTGAAATTGTAGAAATGGTAGTAAGAGGAGTAGAAACGGTACAAACAGTAGTAAAGTTGGTAGAAACAGTAAAAATGGTTGAAACAGGAGTAGAAACAGTAAAAACAGTAGTAGAAATGGTAGAAACCGTAGTAATATTTTCTATCCAATGAAGAAAAATGCTAAAAACCCATTGTAAGTCTACGTTATCTTGAGAACATTTTCATGTTTTTATCTCTGTGTTCGTGAGGAAAGTGAAGTTTGTAAATCACTCACAAACATTAGATTATAATCTCATTTACAGATTAACAGGTAACTCCTGTGTGAGTGACTGTCTCTCTCTCTCTCTCTCTCTCGCTCTCTCTCTCTCTCGTCCATTAGCGTCTCAGATCAGCAGCTGTACATTAGCGCATTAGCGCAGCGCTAACATGAATGACATCGATGTGCCGAGTTTAACCTCTGGCCCCTGTTAGCTGTTAGCGAGCTGGCGCTGCCCACGCTAACAGCTCTGGGAGAGAGAGGAACTCTGGGTAATAAAAAACAAATGAGTCAGTGAGGAGGAGGAGGAGGAAGAGGAAGAGGATTCATTTGATTAAAAATAGAACATCATATTTGAAAGAATCACATTAAACATTCAAATGTTCTTTTTTTTCTACTTTTCCTTTGTTTTGTTTCTTAATTTAATAAAACTGTGACGTCGTCGTCGCTCGTCCTCTAAATATTTGATGGAAACTTAAGTAAAAATTGTTGTTCTTTTCTCCATCAACTATTCATGTGTGTGTGTGCGAGAGAGAGAGGTGAGGTGCATCATGGGAAATGGGCGTGGGACAAACGGGGCTTTTTGGGGGCAAAGAAAATAAAAAGGAACAATGGAAAAAAAAAACAGATTAAATGTGATTTAACTTTATAAATCAACACAATTACAAATATCTACTTCATGAATGACATCTATAAAGAACTACTGGGTGCAGTACCATGAAATGTCCGCAGGTGGAGCCCCAGAGCAAAAAGTGTGTGAAACACCAGGGCTGTAAAATGTTTTTTTTAGTATCCTCTGTTAAAAATATAGAGTACAGCATGTTTTTCGACCTCAGGAAGTGATTTCAATGAAAACAAAGTGAGGACCGGCCAAAATGTCCTCACTTTTAAAAAATGACCTCACTTTGTTGGTTAAAAACCCCTCACAGCTCCTCAGTATGCCACAAGTACAAGAACATGCACACACACACACTTAAAATTATACACACATAGATATATATTTAGGAAATAAATGATTTATTTTACTAAATGGCTTTTACGTAACTACTATTATGACTGAAAGAGTCACATGACTTTGACACAGACCATTGACGTGGGGACTGTGAGTGAAAATGAGGACATTTTGACATTTTTTCTGCTAAACAAAATCAAAAGTGTGTATAAACATGTATATACATGTGTATATATATGTATATATATATATACATATCAACTTATACTGTATATATGCACATACATATATATACAGTATATATATGTGTGTATATATACTGTTTTGTAGACTGAGTTGACAGCAGAGACTTCCACAGTGAACATCGTCTCCGTGTCCTCAGACTCAGATCCAGAGACAAACGCCGACATGTGTAACTCCTCTGAGGCTACGCTTGTTTACTCCGCCGCCCGCTGAGGAGCAGGGGCTGCTGGGTAATAAGTGCCTGCTGCTGCTGCTGCTGCTGAATGACTGTAAATGCAAAACTCTTGTAGCCACATTAAACATGTAGAGGCTGAGGCGAGTGACAGCGAGACGAGCAGCAAACTGACTCAACACCACGGGAGGTTTCCTTAATCCTGACGGGATTAGAGCGTGATGAGGAGAGAGAGAGAGAGATGATTTTCTCTGTGGGCTTTGGTGTGGGAGAGTGAGTGGTTTACAAACTTCAGTTTCCTGTTGTTAAGGTCAGTCTAAATGTCTTTAATTAAAGAGCAATTTCACATCAGTTTGTGTTTTGGGGATTTTCTAAATATAAAAGAACATCATCTGCATATCAAGAAATCCACCTTTATGACTGAAATGAGGTTTTACAGTTTACAAAATTCAGTTTCCTGTTGTTAAAGTCTGTCTCACGGTGAAGATAAAGACGTGAACGTGTTCTTAAAATATCGTAGATTTTGTTAGCTTTGCCGTTAAGTGGCTAAAATCTTGTTTCTTCCTTGTGTTTACATTTTATTTTCACTGAGCGCGAGGCTAAGTGTCTCAGGCTTCAAAATAGGTGATTTACATGCTAACATGCTAATATGACATTAAAAAAAAATAATGTCAAATGATCGTATGTTGTTATTGGGCATGGATGCTAACGTTAGCAGCTAACACCAGAGGTCTCACAGCAGCTCCTGTGTCCAGGCAAAGCTAAAAGCACTGATTTTTTCTTTGGGCTTTGGTGTGGGAGAGTGAGTGGTTTACAAACTTCAGTTTTGTGTTGGTAAAATCTGTCTAACAGTGAAGATAAAGATGCTAACACGTATTTTTACCTGTGTTCGTGGTGACGTTGTCCAGGTTTCACGCGCTCACTTCAGTGATTGAAGTCCCTCAGGTTTTCTTCCACGTTTTCGCCGTCGCCTGTTTGAGCATCAACGCGATTCACTTGATGTTTTTGGCGAGCTCGCCTGCTCCACCTCTCCTCGCCGCGGCGTCATGAACAGGTTGTTGTTGTTGTTGTTGTTGTTGTCGTCGTCGTGGTAGAATTTTCCAGTGAAGTGAAAACAGGCGGCGAGTGCCAGACTCTCTCTGTTCTCCAACACCAATTAACTTCAGAACTGTTGTAATCAGCCGCGGCGTCAGATCCTCGCAGATTCAATTAAAGCGTCGGCGACCATCTGCCAAAACGACTCGTTTTTCAAAAACAAAAAGCAGAGAAACGAATGGAAACAATAATAATAATCTGGTGTCCTTTAATCCAAGCCTGAGGGAGTTTAACACTGTGCCAGGTTTAAGTTCTACCTCATTTCAGTAAGTTTACAATTGTTTCCGTGTTTTTGTAACTGTACGTTTCATTAAAGGAGGTCATTGTGTAACTTTATCACATTGTGATACCATTTGTTGTGCTTTATAACTATATTTTTGTTTTAAAAAAGCCATCAACGTCTGGACCGTTTCCTGTAATATACTTTACATTTCATTAAAGGTCATTTTATAACTTTATACTTCTATTTTAAGACCATTTGCTGTAATACATGTATGTTTTATAACTAAGTTGTTGCAAAAAGTCCTCACAGTTAGTAATTATTGTACATTTACAGCATTTCAGAACATGTTAATACCATTTCCTGTTGTGTTAGTGTTTTAGTAACTTTATTATGTTTTTTAAAAAGTCATCAGACTTTACAATATGTGATAACATTTCTTGTTATATACGTGTTTTTGTAACTGTATGCTTCATTTTGTAAATGTAACACATTGTGATACCATTGTGTGTTTTACAACTATATTTGTCAAAGTTGGTTATTGTTGTAGCTTTAGAACATTTTATACTGTTTCCTGTTATTTACATGTTTATGTAAACTATACATTTCATTAAAGAAGGTAATTTTATAACTTCTCTTTTATTTTAATACCATTTCCTGTTGTATTAGTGTTGGTGGTCATTCTTGTAACTTTACAACATGTTATTTGTAACTGTACGTTTCACTAAAGGAGGTCATTTTGTAACGTTATAAAGTTGTAAAACCCTTTGTTAGTTTTTTATTTGTATAAATGTAGATGATGTAATGACATTGTTCTTTTATATCTAAGTGTGTTTATATGTTTTATCTCCATGAGGAGAAGAAAGGAACAGATAACGTTGAAATAAAATGATGAAAAAACAGCCGAGGCTAATTTGCTCTGGTTTCTCCGTGACTGTGATGACAGGTGGGGGAGGGGGAGGGGGGGTCAAAGGTCAGCACAGGAACACACCTGACACGCCGTGACCTGGCGAGCGGAATAATGTCACAGCCCACCTGGCGTTGGACAGACGAGGTCGGCCAATCAGACGAGGCCACAGACGGCGATCTCGTTAGTCTCATTAGCTTCAGTCAGCGACGACGTTCGCCGACAAACACTGAAGTAAATAAAGTCTGAAGTAAAGTCTGAAGAAACTGTGTTTATTTTTAAATGTGAAACAGTTTCTCGTCGTTAACGTCACGTCTGATATTCACAAACTCATTAGACAACGACGGCAGCTTTATTCTTAAGTCTTATACGGAAAATACAACCTGTCACAAATGAAAAATAAACTCAAAGTTCAACCTCAACTGCAAACTCAAGCCAACTGTCCTGAAGGTGGCGCTACAGCAACCATTTATGATTATAATTCTCTATTTCTACACAAGGATCTTTGAACCAACTGTTATATTTACATGAACCATAACCAGTTAATAACTAACCTTAACCGTAACCATAACCACAATTCAAATCTTTAACCAGTTCCTCAGAATTTAGCTTCTGCCTCATTAGGACCAGGTTTTTATTCACTGTATAATTATTATTCACACCACAAACCAAAACCCACATGTTTATGTTTGGGGGTTTTTTTAAGCTAACATTAGTTAGCGGCGTTCCACAAGGCTCAGACCTCGGCCCCATACTTTTTAAACAAACAAACACTATTTTTAGACTCTTTTTCAGGGTCTTTTTTTTATTTACAAATGCTGGAACTGCACCTTTTCCACTGAACGTTCACTACAACGAACCATTTATAAGAACAGCCGAGCCCATAGGAGGCGCCCTGCCTTGATAAACAACAAAAAAGTGTTATATTTGATGTAATTATCATTTATCAAAATCTGATGTCATGATAAAAATATTAAGTTATGTTCATGGCATGTTTTAAAGCAGATGAATGTTAAAATAAAAAAGATATTAATTTGAAGCTGATAAGTTTAACAGTGGTGTTCCTCAGGGCTCAGTACTCGGCCGATATATTTTTAACAAATCTACTCTTTTTCAGGGTTTTTCTTATGTTTCTTCGCAGTGCAGCAATAGTAACATTTCCACTGAAGTAACATTTACACGGTGCTGCTTAACAGAGCCGCCAATAGGAGGCGCTCACTCCTTTTCTCTGGATGATGAAAACAGGATGTAGGGAAGGAGCAGAATTGTAGTTCTCTTTCAGATCAGTTTATTCACATCATTATCAAACATTCTTATGGAATTATTGATCCATAACTAATGAATAAGTGTCACCGACCCCAGGTTTAATGACAACAAACCACATCACAGGATGATCCAATCAGATTCAAGGGGCGGAGCTTGAGCTCCAAGCAAACGTTTGTGTCAGAGAGAATTATTCTAATAGGAAAAGAAAGATTTTTCATATCGTGACATAAATAATAACAATTATCTTCATATTAGAGACGCGTGTGTGTGTGTGTGTGTGTGTGTGTGTGTGTGTGTGTGTGTGTGTGAGACCTCTAACCCCCTGTCGTGCTGGATTATCAGCCCTCGTTCAGCTCCGCTCAGTAATTCGATCATGAAAAAGTCCCCGGGTTTTTCCAGCGATCGCTGATTTTCTTCAAGAAAAAATCAGATTTGAATGAGTTGTTTTTTTTCCCCTGAAGCAAAAACATTCGCTCTGATCTGATAACGAGCGACGACGAGGAAACGCTGGAACAAACACAGACGTGACGAGATCTCGTGACTTTACACGTTCACGTGTGAACTCGCAGGGAAACAGATGAAGATGGCGGATGATGGCATGTTTTTTTTATAAGTAGCTTAAATAATTAAAGGATTTTCATCAAATCTTGCCAAATATCCTCTCAACTGAAACACAGAGTGATTAAAGCCGCTGTAGGGCGACATATATTTGCAGTTACTGATCAATAATTCCATAATAACCTTTTTTGCAGAGAAATTCAGAGACAAAAGAAACTGAATGTTTGTTTTTGAAGAACCTGGAGTTGAATAAATAGCAAATCACGGACTCAGACCAGATTTACCGATGTCTCCTCTGCACGGCAACGTTAACCCTGTAGACTTGTTATTGATGCTGGAAAAGTGACTGAAATTTACACACGCCATTGTAGAACAGCCAAGCCCATAGGAGGCGCCCTGTCGTCATAAAATACAAATAAGTGTTATATTTCATCGTAAGAAGAAGAATTACTGGAAAAAAAACTATTATGTTCACGGCAGGTTTAAAATCAAATGTATTTATTTTGCTAAATTCTGAACTCAGTATTTTATCTTCTGTTTGATTTAATTTTACAAACAGAATTCTTCAGAAGAATGTTGAATATAATATTATATGTTTTATTGTGGCGTTCCACAAGGCTCAATTCTAGGACCTTTTAATTTTTAAACAAACGCTCTATTCAGTCGAGTTTTAGCTCAGGCTTTTTGTCGTGGAGTTGTTGAGTTTTTGTGGAACAGTGAAGAAGAACCTGGAGTTGAATAAACGGTAAATCACGGACTCAGACTAGATTTACCGATGTCTCCTCTGCACGGCAACGTTAACCCGGTAGACTTGTTATTGATGCTGGAATAGTGACTGAAGTTTACACACGCCATTGTAGAACAGCCAAGCCCATAGGAGGCGCGCTGTCGTCATAAAATACAAATAAGTGTTATATTTCATCATAAGAAGAAGAATTACTGGAAAAAAACTATTATGTTCACGGCAGGTTTAAAAACAAATGTATTTATTTTGATAAATTCTGAACTCAGTATTTAAACGGACGATTCTTCCGAAGCATGTTGAACATAAATTATACGTTTTATTGTGGCGTTCCACAAGGCTCAATTCTAGGACCTTTTTAAACAAACTCTCTTTTTAGTCTAGTTTTAGTGATGCTGGAATTGCGCCAGTCTTTTTTGTCGTGGAGTTGTTGAGATTTTGCGGAACAGTGACGAAGAACCTGGAGTTGAATAAATGGTAAATCACGGACTCGGACTAGATTTACCGAAGTCTCCTCTGCCCTCCAGAGTCGAACGATTGCTCCCTCCAGAGTAAACTTTCAGCGACAGATCGTCCAAAGCGACGGAAATATTCACATTGTGTCCGGTATTGGCGAGGAATCGTCCGATCTTCGTGGAATTAAAGCGACAGTGACGTCTGACAGGTTTGAATCCTGGTTACGTTTACAGCAGATTTAGGTTTGCTCATGGGAAAACGATAATAAGTGGCTAGTTATTGTAATGTATTGTGTGAATGTTAATGTGTGGCCTCTTTGAAAAAAAGTGTTTGTTGAAGTTGAATGTTTATTATCGTATATATTTATGAGTTTTCCCGCCTCGTGGTGATGACTCGGCACTTATTCTTTTCATCTCACATCCACTTTGAATCTGCTCAATGTGGGTCATATGGAAAACACTCAGACACTCAGAAGTGATACAGCACATATATATATATATATATATATATACACACAGTGTGTATATGTGTGTGTGTTTTATTAGTCACTGCCGTCACTCGTCCTCCTGCAGGAGTCCCTGAAGATGAAGACATCCATTATTTACCGAGTGGTCCAGCAGACAAGAGGAGGAGGAGGAGAAAACGGAGAGAAAAATCAATTATTTCAATGGGAAATATTCAGACTCTGCTTTGAATGTTAATGAGGACGAGGACGGTGGGACGGAGAATACAGACGAGGACGAGGACACGGAATATATATATTTTTAAAAATACTCCGACAGGTGAACGCGGTGAAATATTCAACGCGAAGCTTCGGCCGCTGATTATTACGAATAATAAATCCGCGTGTCTGCTAATGAGGAATTATCTGATCAGATATGTGCATACATTTACTGAGAGGAAACTTTTTTATTATTATTATTATTATTATTATTATGTCTCTGTAACAAATTATGAACAGCAAATATTCAATGTTCACTCGTTCAGATTGTGAATGAATGAGTGAAGAAATAAATCAAACCCGGAGAAGAAACGACAGAGAAAAGGTTTTTCATATTTTATCAGAAAACGCTCTTTTAAAAAGGCTCATGTTTACGGACGCGATAAAGACGCTGAAGGTTAAGTTAAATAATCACTTATTTATTTCAAAGCAGAGAAAATAGATGACGGGAAGACTTGAGATTAATACACAACACAACCTGGAATATGAATAAAGTCGTTTTTTTTGTCTGTTTCTCTGAAATTCAAAAACAGAAACATGACATACTGACACATGTGAGAGCGCCCCCTGCTGCTGAGAACCCGAGAATCAGTTTAAGTCTACGATATCTTTTATGTATCTATTACACATTTGTATGTCTTTATCTTCAATGTTAGACAGACTTTTCCTTGTGTAAACTGAAGTTTGTAAACCACTCACTCTTCCACACCAGTCACTCACTCTCTCACACCAAAGTCACTCACTCTCACACACCAAAGTCACTCACTCTCTCACACCAAAGTCACTCACTCTCTCACACCAAAGTCACTCACTCTCACACACCAAAGTCACTCACTCTCTCACACCAAAGTCACTCACTCTCACACACCAAAGTCACTCACTCTCTCACACCAAAGTCACTCACTCTCACACACCAAAGACACTCACTCTCACACACCAAAGTCACTCACTCTCCCACACCAAAGTCCCTCACTCTCTCACACCAAAGTCACTCACTCTCTCACACCAAAGTCACTCACTCTCTCACACCAAAGTCACACACTCTCACACCAAAGTCACTCACTCTCTCACACCAAAGTCACACACTCTCACACCAAAGTCACTCACTCTCCCACACCAAAGTCCATCACTCTCTCACACCAAAGTCACTCACTCTCCCACACCAAAGTCACTCACTCTCCCACACCAAAGTCCATAGTGTAAACCAGTGATTTTAACATCACAGCACACAGGAGTTCACAGTTGTTGATCCACTGCTGCCTCCATCACAGTTATAATGCCTTATTTTATGTGACCACACGAGGCAGCAGAGGACCAGCAGCTCCTGTGTCCCCGTGAGCTAAAATCACTGTTTTTTCTCTATGGGCTTTGGTGTGGGAGAGTGAGTGGTTTACAAACTTCAGTTTCTTTTTGGAAAAGTCTGATTCAAACAGTCTGAACTCTCTTTTTTCTTCCTCTCTGTACATGTGGTGGTTGATGTAATAACTGATTATACTCATATTCATCTTGGGGTTTTTTTTCTGTGGATTTTTCTCTTTTACTCGAACAATTTGAAGAAGTTTCTAAAAGCCAAAGCTCCGTGTGCTGCAGCAGCTGAAAGGTTTGACTGAATAGACTTCGGTGTTTGCTTCACAGAGCCATGAAAACGCTGAATGGATCTCAGCTCTGAATCTCAGTGAGGTTATATAAACGCTCTCTGCTGCTGTGAAAGAGAAAGAAAAGCACCTGAAAAACCTCCTCACTTTGTCTTTGATGAGACTAAACGTCTGTGATTTATTTACGCAGTTTGTTTTCATTATGTAACCTCATGCAATTTTTAAAGACCTTTGCGCTTTGATTGAGTCTGAAGTGAAGTGAAAACACAGACTTTGATCAACTTCACTGTGTTTGGAGAGTTTTCTTTCACACATCGATACAAACTTTTCCACCAAAAACTAACACCAACGTATGGAAACATATGAGGAAGTGACAGCGTTTATTTACATTTTCCACACGTTTTTGTTCCTTTTCCAACTAACGATAATATTCATCATCCGTTAATCTCTCTGTTATTAATCGACGAGCGGTTTTTGGTTCATAAAATGTAGAAAAGTGTTGATCAGTGTTCGTCAAACGTGGAAATAATGATGTTCTCAAATGTCTTGTTTTTGTCCACAAACACAAATTCGTCAGGTTTAATGATTTATTTTGTTTTTATAGAACAAAGAAACAATAAAATATTCACATTTAAGAAGCTGGAAAGTGTGATTTAAATGTTGTAAAGTGAACGTTTTGGGGAGAAGTCAGTTTCTATGCAGATGATACATAGAGAAAAAAAACTTGAAAATATTCACATTTAAGCAGCTGAAAAATCACAGAAACTTTTTTAATTATGAAGAAAAAAAACTTTATTTTAGAGTAGAGATGTGAAACTGACCTTCACTGATCAGGAAATGTTGATTTTCTTTATTCAAACTGATGTTAAAGCTTGAAAACATCTATAATTCTCTTGACAATAGAACGAGGAAAATGAATTTTCCACCTAAAAACGTTCCTCGTGGTTTTATTATCAGACATTTGTGTCTTTATAAGTTTCTGTCCAGTATTTTCTACATTCATCAATGATTCATTTTTGGTTCATAACATGTAGAAAAGTGTTGATCGGTGAAATATTGATGTTCTCAAATGTCTTGTTTTTGTCCACACACACACACACATTCATCAGGTTTAATGATTTATTTAGTTTTTATGGAACAAAGAAACCAGAAAATATTCATTTAAATGTTGTAAAGTGAACGTTTTGGGGTCAGTTTCTATGCAGATGATACGTGATGACGTTTATCTGATTCTGTCATTTAAAAAACAAAAATGAAATGAAAATATTCACATTTAAGAAGCTGAAATATAACAGAAACTGTTATAATTATGAAGACAAAACCCTTTATCTTGGAGTAGAGATGTGAAATCAAAATGCGGATTTTCTTTCTTCAAATTGGTTTTTAAAATATCTAAAATTCTCTTGGAAATACAACGAGGAAACTTTTCATAAAAACGTTCCTCGTGGTTTCATTATCAGACATTCGTCTTTATACGTTTCTGTCCAGTTTTATCACAGTTGTTTGGTCCAGAAAATGTTGTTTTATGAAGCAAAGAAACCAGAACATATAAATGTAGTTTCTTCAAATGCTCCACATAGTTAGAGTATACGCTGATGACACTCTTATATATGTATATGTAAATATATATATATGTATGTGTGTGTGTGTGTGTGGGTGTCACTACTGGGTTAGATGATGCAGTGAATGATTCAGAGAGGGGGGGGGGGGGTCAAGGGTCATTTAACATATAGATATAGTGAGGAGATTGTTTCACTTCCTGTTTAAACTCTGTCAAATAACAGCGTGAGGTGAGTGTGAGATGATACGTCATTTAATTCGATGTTTGTCGTAACATTTTCTAAAGTTGTATAATTGTAGCCAACGAGACCTACTTAGCAGCTAGCTTGTTAGCAGCTAAGTAGGTCTATTACGAGTAAAAAAACCACTCAAACTTAATGTTTCCCTCTGACTCTTTTCTCCCCTTTTCCCTATTTTCCGACTTCTATATATATATATATTTTTAACTCTCTCTACAATAAACAATAATAACAAACCAGACAAACAGATAAATAAATAAATAAATAATGTGAGGACGACACACACACACACACACACACAGAAACACAAATAGACAGCTGGGGAAACTTTTCTTAAAATAAATCCAAACTCAAAATAACAGTAAATTAAATTTGCCCTGAACTCGCTCTGACTCGGAGGTTTTTGATCACGTGGACGATGTAAACATTGACGCCGCGTTTCCGTGACGACGTCGACAGCAGCCGTGGAAACAGATGTTACAGACGTGAGGTCAGTTTTGTCGCTTCAGGACGTTTTTAACCTGCACAAAAACAGGTTTGTTCAAACATTTTTATTTTCATTAAATCAAGGTTTTTTTTTTTTTCTCTTTCCTTTGACATTTAAACAAAGAATTTAAATAAGATTTGCGTTCTGTTCTCGCTGTGATGACAGAGATCAGTGTGTGTTCACACATTCATGTGATGAGATTAACTTCAAAGTCACTGCAATGATAATAATAAAGTATTTATTACTAAACATGTGTGACTGTAGAACAGGGGTTCTCAAAGTCTGGGGCGGGACCCTCAGTCGGGTCACGGGAGGATTTTTTTGGGTCCCCGAAAAAAACAATTTGTTTTACGACTTGGAACGATCTTTGCTGAAAAAAAAAGTTGCGACGTTGCGATGCACAATAAAAACAACACAGTGTATACAGCCAATATATTCCACTCAACATGGAAATTCCGACTTCCGACTACAACTGGAATGCGTGCGACAGATCGCCGCAGAAATCTACGTGACACGGAAACACTCCACGTGTGTTTAAATCGCGACTCACTGGATTTATTTAAGCTGTGAGTTTGTCGGCGGCTCTTTGTTAGCGCTAACGTTAGCGTCAGACGACTCGCGCTAGTTTGGTTGTCGCGGTAACTCTTCTGCGACATCCAGACGAAACATTAACAATGTTTTTCCTTTGTCGTTTTTTCCCAAAGTTCCAGCGTCCTGTAAGAGTTCAGTGTTTCGTGTTCATTTTTTAATAAACGCGATAATTAACGTTTTTGTTTTATTTCTGTCGGACTCTCTGGTGGAAAGAGAACGGAGGTGTGTGTGTGTGTGTGTGTGTGTTTGTGTATGTGTGTGTGTGTGTGTGTGTGTGTGTTTGTGTATGTGTGTGTGTGTGACGGAGAGCCCAGAGATCAATGCATCGTTTGATCTGCATGTGTGTGTGAGTGAAGTGAAGCTTCCACAGCGACCGGTCCACAGGGGGAGGCTCAGTGGAGTGGGTAACACCTTCCTCCATCCCCCACAGTACACACACACACACACACACACACACACACACAGTGTTTCATCTGCACTGTTTCATCTCACCCCTCACACACTCACAGTCTCTCAGACTGAAGATCCAGTTTTTTATATATATATATATATATATTGTTATTATTATTATTTCATTTCAAATATAGGTGGAGTTCGGGCAAAGGTCACATGGTCACCGCATTAATCCATATTATATTCCGGATACAAACGTACAGATAATACGTCGTAAACACTGATGAACGTTCATCTAAAAGCCGTAAACTGACCTGTGGCGTCCCACAAGGCTCAACCCTGGGCCCGACTCAGTGTTTTTTTTAACACGGAGACTGAAACGAAGCGAAACGTAAACAATCTTTTTTTCTTTGTCGCTTTGGAAAAAGTTTTTAACGTAAAAACGCGGCGTTTGTACAACACCGTAGTGCATGTGTCAGGCCTCTGTGTGGCGCTGTGTACAAACGTAATATCACGTTACGATGAAAACACGACTTCCTCTTCATTTAAATAGAACACAGACAGAATAAAACACTAGATATAGTTGTATTAGTTGTATAATAGTGACATTCAGTTGTTATTAAATTATTACACGCAACATTATACATTATTGACTTAATTTGTAACCCTAACCCTGCGAATTGAAAAATAGAGTTTCACGTCTCCTGAAACACTATTTACGATATATAAAAGGTAACGTGTTTTCATGTGAACCTTCTTTGTTTACACATATAAACGAATCAGAGTTTGTGTGAAACATATATTTGCTCACAAACTGTGACACACACACACACACACACACACACACACTCGCAGCCTGTCACCGCCGCGTCGGCGTCCCGCGGTACGGACAGCTCCAGATGGCGCTGTCATCGCTGTCAGCGAACTGCATCGTTTCCCAGAATGCACCTGTGACAGCTGGTACATGTGCGCCCAGTCAGAGCGGCGCCGCTGCAGAGACTAATTATCACCGGCGGTCCACGCCACGCCGTGCCAACACCCCCCCCCACACACACACACACACACACCTCGCCGTCACCTTACAAAGCTGCCGACGAGCCGACGACAAATCGCTAGCGTCTGCCAGGCAGAGGCCGTTACCATGGAGACGCGCCGCCGCTGCCGCCATGCTACGGCTAACGCTTATAATAACCGGGTCAGCTTGACTGTGGTCACATGACAGAAGAGGTGAAATCGTGAGTTTGTGACGACCTTTTTTAGGAGGAGATTTACTCATTTAGAGCAGAACTTTTATGCTAATTTAACACAAGAGTTTTTGTGATGTTTACGACGTTGTTGTTAAAAAAATGACGTTCTGTGAAACGATCGTTAGTCGTTAGTCGCTGTTAATCGGACTAAAATCTGACTTTTAACTTTTTTTTTTTGTTAGTTATTGAAGTGTTAAATGACATTAAGAAAAGGTCATGAACTTCATGTGTTCGACTAAAATTGGACTTTTTAACCTTGATTACCCTTTTAATCAGATTATGTTGGATTGAATTATTAGAATACAATTACAACATTACACTTGTGATTGGTCCTGTCGGGAGTTGACCAGTCAAGTGGGGACCGTGATGTTTCGCGGGTCCTCTGTGTTTTTTTTTTACAGAATATTAACGTAAATGTTCTCTTATCACGTAGCGAAGCAACATTTTCACCGTTGCACTTGAAACAGAGTCCTGCTCTCTGTTTCACCCTGTGGTTGTCAGTGGTACTGCAGCCTCTGTTTGTGTAGCCATGTTTGTGGCAACTTTACAACAACTTAACAATAATTTTATTTATTTATTTTATTGAGACTTATGCATGAAGTGGAAGTGGTCAACTCGTTTTGTACTGATTTGTGTGCCCATATACATGAGTGTGTGTGTGTGTGTGATATCAGTGACGACACACACACACACACACACACTGTGTAGATTTCTCCTCACCATGATTTGTTAATTGCAGCTGAAGAAGAGTTTGTGCAGCTGAGTTATAGTTTGTTTAGCAAGTGAAACGTTCACATCCATCATGAGCAGAGAAAACGCTCGTCTCAGCACAAACAGTTAGAAGCAGAGACGTGTCCCTCATCCTCATCCTCGTCCCCCCGTCCTCGTCCTGATCCTCATCCTCCTTTCTCATCCTCGTCCCCCATCCTCATCCTCGTCCCTCGTCCTCATCCTCCTCCCCATGTCCCCGGTCCTCGTCCTCTTCCTCGTCCTCCTTTCTCATCCTCATCCCTCGTCCTCGTCCTTCTTTCTCATCCTCGTCCCCATCCTCATCCCCGTCTCCCGTCCTCATCCTTGTCCACGTCCTCCTTTCTCATCCTCATCCCCCGTCCTTGTCCCCCGTCCTCATCCTTGTCCTCATCCTCATCCCTCTTCCTCATCCTCGCCCCTAGTCCTCATCCTTGTCCCCCATCCTCATCCTTGTCCTCATCCTCCTCCCCTCGTCCTCGTCCCCCGTCCTCATCCTCATCCCTAGTCCTCATCCTTGTCCCTCGTCCTCATCCTCATCCTCATCCTCGTCCTGTTTTGTTGACATATTCCTCCAGCATTAACCTCTCTCTGCATTAATAGCAGTGTAATTAGTCCCTCGTTCTCCCTCCATAATGTTGAGTGAAGACAGTGACGCTAATTTAAATCTAATTAGGCTTTTTTCTCCCCCTCTTTGATACGGTGAGGAGCTAACGAGCTAACGAGCTAACGAGACGCCGCCGTGATACGCGGTGAGAGTGAAGGACAGACGTCTCTGTCTGACTCAAAGGCATCGAAAAGGTTTGATGACAAAACAAGTTTGTGTTTGAAAGTAAAACAGTGATAATCCTCTTATGGACGGATCACAATCATCAAAGACTGATGAGATTAAATCTAACCTGGGATTTTTCATATGGAACGAAAAAGGGATTTATTTTTGTTTTTTAATCCCCATTAGTGGATGTTTTTGGCAATTATTACCTGTCGTTCAAGAAGGAAATACAAGTGTAGCAGTAAGAAAACATCACGTCTTTATCTCACTGACATACTTTATTAACCACTCACTCTCCCACACCAAAGCCCACAGAGAAAACCAGTGATTTTAGCTCACAGGGACACAGGAGCTGCTGGTCCTCTGCTGCCTCGTGTGGTCACTTTGTGTCACTGATTTTAATCTGAACCAAGTTTTTCAAAAGCCGAATTCACAAAATAATATATTTAAACTCACGGTTGTTAAGTTACTGTTGTTACTGTTATTCAACAACTCCTGTGAACTCCTGTGTGCTGTGATGTTAAATCACTGGTTTACTCTATGGACTTTGGTGTGGGAGAGTGAGTGACTTTGGTGTGAGGAGAGTGAGTGACTTTGGTGTGAGGAGAGTGAGTGACTTTGGTGTGGGAGAGTGAGTGACTGGTGTGGGAGAGTGAGTGACTTTGGTGTGGGAGAGTGAGTGACTTTGGTGTGGGAGAGTGAGTGACTTTGGTGTGAGGAGAGTGAGTGACTTTGGTGTGTGAGAGTGAGTGACTTTGGTGTGGGAGAGTGAGTGACTTTGGTGTGGGAGAGTGAGTGGTTTACAAACTTAATTTTCCTGTTGTTAAAGTCTGTCTAACAGTGAAATAAAGACGTGAACATGTTCTTAAAGACGTCGTAGACTTAAACTGACGTAGATTTTATAATTTCACATCAGTTTGTTTTTGGGGATTTTCTAAATATAAAAGAACATCATCTGCATATCAAGAAATCCACCTTTATGACTGAAATGAGGTTTTTACGGTTTAATGAATTTTCCTGTTGTTAAAGTCTGTCTAACAGTGAAGATAAAGACGTGAACGTGTTCTTAAACATATCGTAGACTTAACTGTAGTTAAATATAGTTTATTAACGTATATCAAGTCTAAAATCAAAGCTCTGCTACAGTCACTGTTACACATCACTGTATTTCTGTGCCTGAATCTGCCTTTTTTTCGTAACATTAGCTGCTGATGATGATGATGATGATGATGATGATCTAATGGGCCACAGGAAGAAGACACCATTAACAAATTAGCGAGGGCTATTAGCCCGAGTCCTTTGTCCTCTGCTCACACAGAGACTGAAGACGATGACGAAGCTCAGTGAACTCGTCGACATCCACTGACTGATGACGTCCATGTTTTTTCCCTCTTTCATTAAAAACACATGATTTAAAGTAACATCGGCCACAGAGAGAGAGACGAGAGCAGGAAATCAGAGACATTTTAGTTTTAGTCGTGATCTTTTCTGTCTGCTGCTGAAAAACTGTGTCAGTGAAGCATTAGTTACACAGTTCGGCTTCAAAAGATACACAATATTCTACATGTTACACAAAACATTGTTCATGTTGCTGAGTATTGTTACAAAATGTTGCATGTGTTACAAAATGCCCCCAAATATGTTATGATTTTTAAAAAAGATAATATATATAATAATATAATTGAGCAAAAGAGGTTTAATAAAGCAGGCGAAATGTATGAAATGATAAATATGTAATTACCTAGTTTGTGAACTATGTACATAACAATGTACATAACTATGTACATAACAAAGATATTATAAATATAAGGCTACAAACTACTATAAACGTATCAAAGATCTAAAATATAAACCTACAAACTACTATGTACATAACAAAGATATAATAAATATACAGCTACAAACTACTATAAATGCATCAAAGATATTATAAATAAAAAGCTACAAACTACTATGTACAAAACAAAGATATTATAAATATAAGGCTACAAACTACTATAAATGTATCAAAGATATTATAAATATAAAGCTATAAACTACTATGTACAAAACAAAGATATTATAAATATAAGGCTACAAACTACAATAAACGTATCAAAGATATTATGAAATATAAATATAAGTCTATAAACTACTATGTACATAACAAAATGCTGTAAAATGTTGTAAAGTTTCTACAAACATGAGTGACTCTAACAAAACACATTACAAAGATTCTGTATCAGCAAATTCATCTTTTTTCATCTTCAAACTTTATAAATGTTATAAAACATTAGCTTTGAACATAAAACACTTTCTGTCACGTAATCTTTTCAAACGCGTTTGATAAAACAACTTCATGACGCTCACAAAACCTCTGACGCTTCATCTGGAATTGATCCGACGGATGAAGGACGTGAAGCGCTGTGAGGCTGCAGTACCACCGACAACCACAGGGTGAAACAGAGAGCAGGACTCTGTTTCGAGTGCAGAATGTCGCTAAACTGACGCCGACGACGGTGAAAACGTTGCTTCTGTACGTGTTACGGGAACGTTTACGTTAATATTCTGTTAAAAAAAAACGCAGAGGACCCGCGAGACGTCACGGTCCCCACTTCGCTGGTCAACTCCACTCAGGACCAATAACAACCTCCTGAATAATCCAATCCAACGCGATCTGATCTGAGGTCATTTCTTACAGATTAAAGTTTGTTGTTGAGCAAATGTAGTGGATTAAAAACTACATTAAAGGGACATTCCGTGGTGTTTTTTTATATGTTGACGTGGCTCCGCCTCCAGGTTAAACTCATTGACTCGCAGTAAAACTTAACGACGCTGCTCGTGCTCTCCTGAGAACGAGCCCCCACCCTCCCTGTTTTTAATCACTGTGACGCCGCCGGCTTTTTTCGCTTTTCTTTTATTTTCTCCCACAGAACGACATAAAAATGGCGCGTTATTGTCGCCGAGTCCGGCTCAGATCGGCACTCGCCGCGTTTATGTGCCGAGTATTAAACTCCTGAGACGCAGCTGCACCTTTAACAACATCAAATAACATCAAATAACCCACAACAGCATCAAAGTGAGACTTTAAAGGCACAGTTCCACATTTTAACAGTGAAGGAAATGCTCAGTTACAGTTAGAACTGTTATTGACTAACACTTAACTCATTATTAGCGTTAACACGCTTAAAAACGCTTGAAATATAGCACGGACGTCGGGTCACGGAAAACATCAGCGATATTGACATAGAGCACAAACCCGTTTGTAGCTCCAGGGCTCTACAGCGCCCCCAGAAGTCGGCTCATGTTCCTACAAAATTGGTTGGATCAGGACGAAATTTGGCAATTGTGTCGGGCTTAATCTAAAGTTTCTTGAGCAGTTTTTGGGGAATTTTTGACATAAGATAAAGTGGCTAAAATTGCGTTAAAAGCTACATTTGGGATTTTTTCTATCGTGTCTGAGTTGCACATAGTTCTTTTTTTAATTTAAACCAAACTTGGTAAACTTGTTGCTCTTATGATTCCAAACAAATTCCTAATGTACTTCCATTAGCTCCGCCCACCCTGAAGTCGGCCTTTTTGGAAAATGGCTAGTCTACGCATTTGAACAAACCCGGCCTAGCACGTTTTGAGCTAGCCACGTGAAACTTGGTATATGTGTTCTAGACAAGGTAATAATTAAAATTTGTCAAAGGATTTTCTCTACTTCAAAAGGCGTGGCCTCAGCGCTCCGACAAGGTTGACATTAAAATGGCGGGAAAACTAAAATTCGTAGTTTTACGTAAAAAGTACGAAAATAAATTACAAAAACTGCTCTGTGCAAATGAAAAACGTATACGTTCAGGGTCACAGGCAGCATTAAAAAAGGAAATGTATGCTCAAGTAATGATTATTTAGTGCAGTTAACTAATTCTATAACTATTACTACTGCAACAGTAGATAAGTGTTAGCTAACGCTTACGACAGCATTGAGTCGTGTTAATTAATGCTAAGTTAGTGTCAAGTCTTTGAATGAATGACAAACGACAAAAATGTATTTCTTCATTTCTGTGTAAACGTCGTTCTTTGGGGGTCACATGACATCTCGCTAAAGGGGGCGTCGACTTCCTGTGGAGGTTACTCGGCTGGTTTTGTGTTGTCAGAGCGTTTGGACGTCGTGTTTGTTCACAGACTTTGTACAAACTGTGCACAACAGTGAGTTAATTTGAGGCTTCCTGTCATCATGTTTACCCAGGCTGTTTGCTAACGGCTAATCTCACACACACACACACACACACACACACACAAACAGAATCTCTCGTCCTGAAACTTTGTCGTCGCGCCAGCGTTTTTTTGTTTTCCCTCCTGACCGTCACCGTAACTGTGAGTGATTAACCTCGGGGTCAAAGGTCGACAGAAACACCGTCCCCGTGTTCTGGTCGCAGGTGTCGCAGAGCAGAGAGTGACCTGACGTCAGCTGACCTCGTCCTCCTGCATCAGACCTTCTGCATCACGTTTAATGATCCACACCAAAGTCCATAGAGAAAACCAGTGGTTTTAGCTCACAGGGACACAGGAGCTGCTGGTCCTCTGCTGCCTCGTGTGGTCACTTTGTGTCACTGCGGTCAATCTGAATGAAGTTCTTCAAAAGCCGATTTCATAAAAATTACACATTGTAAGTTAGTGATGTGATGTTAAAATCACTGGTTTTCTCTATGGACTTTGGTGTGGGAGAGTGAGTGACTTTGGTGTGGGAGAGTGAGTGACTTTGGTGAGGGAGAGTGAGTGGTTTACGAACTTCGGAAACAACCGAGTTCAGGGAGCGTAAACTTAAGAAATGTCATAGTTTAGGGAGCGTAAACTTCAGGAACGTCCAAGTTTAGGGGGCGTAAACTTAAGAAATTCCAGAGTTTAGGGAGCGTAAACTTCAGGAACGTCCAAGTTTAGGGGGCGTAAACTTAAGAAATTCCAGAGTTTAGGGAGCGTAAACTTCAGGACCGTTCGGGTTTAGGGAGCGTAAACTTAAGAAATGTCCGACTTTAGGGAGCGTATACTTAAGAAATGTCCAAGTTTAGGGAGCGTAAACTTAAGAAATGTCTGACTTTAGGGAGCGTAAACTTAAGAAATGTCTGACTTTAGGGAGCTTAAACTTAAGAAATGTTTATAGAGTTTATAGTTTCAGTTTCCTGTTGTTAAAGTCTGTCTAACAGTGACATAAAGACGTGAACGTGTTCTTAAAGACGTCGTAGACTTGATATAAACACACCACAGATGAAAAGTCAGTGATATATTTGTAGAGAGAAGAAAAAGTCACTTATTTCCTCTTTAAGTAAGTTTGAGTTTAGTTTCCACGACTTTCCACGACAGCCAATCAGAGCACAGCGTTACGCTGACCTCACGTATCTGCTCTTGAACAGATGGTCGCGTCTCTTCTCAGTGATGATGTTTAACCTTTTCCTGAAAAAAAAGGCGAAGCAGACGGCGCCACCTGTCAGCGAGGAAACGCCAGCATCGTCGCAGGGTCACACGTCAGCGCAGCAACAATCTCAGAATAAGATTAGAAAAGTCAGAGTTTGAGATAATTACGCGTCTCATTTTACGACGGCGCTAAAAGTGCAAAAAAAAAAAGTCC
>NC_139820.1:23121476-23228976 GCF_963457635.1 Microchirus variegatus
GCGGCGGCAACTGCTGTTTAAAAAATTAGCATTCATTAGCATCATTCATTAGCATCATTCATTAGCATCATTGATGCACGAGCGGGATTTATCTTCAGTTCAGTGTTTGTGTTTTCATACTTTTACACCTCAGACTTCATCGTTTCATCTGTTACACAAAACCTCACAGAGAAAACCACTGATTTTAGCTCACGGGGACACAAGAGCTGCTGGTCCTCTGCTGCCTCGTGTGGTCACTTTGTGTCACTGGAGTAAATCCGAGCAAATATTTTTTAAAGCCACACCAAAGTCATTCACTCTCCCACACCAAAGTCATTCACTCTCCCACACCAAAGTCACTCACTCTCTCACACCAAAGTCACTCACTCTCCCACACCAAAGTCACTCACTCTCCCACACTAAAGTCACTCACTCTCACACACCAAAGTCACTCACTCTCCCACACTAAAGTCATTCACTCTCCCACACCAAAGTCACTCACTCTCCCACACCAAAGTCACTCACTCTCCCATACCAAAGTCACTCATTCTCTCACACCAAAGTCACTCACTCTCCCACACCAAGGTCACTCACTCTCCCACACCAAAGTCGCTCACTCTCCCACACCAAAGTCACTCACTCTCCCACACCAAAGTCACTCACTCTCCCACACCAAAGTCACTCACTCTCCCACACCAAAGTCACTCACTCTCCCACACCAAAGTCACTCACTCTCCCACACCAAGGTCACTCACTCTCCCACACCAAAGTCACTCACTCTCCCACACCAAGGTCACTCACTCTCCCACACCAAAGTCACTCACTCTCCCACACCAAAGTCACTCACTCTCCCACACCAAAGTCACTCACTCTCCCACACCAAGGTCACTCACTCTCCCACTCTCTAAACTAAACTAAACTAAACTAAATATGCTCTAAACTAAACTAAACCTGCTCTAAACTAAACTAAACTAAACTGAACTAAACTAAACTAAACTGAACTAAACTAAACTAAACTGAACTGAACTAAACTAAACTAAACTAAACTAAACTAAACTAAACTGAACTGAACTGAACTGAACTAAACTAAACTAAACTAAACTGAACTAAACTAAACTAAACTAAACCTGCTCTAAACTAAACTAAACCCCAGAGAGAGAATCAGTGATATAATCTCACAGAGTCTTTAATCCACTGCTGCGTCTCATTATCTGTTTGAAACTATGTGATGTGACGTCTGTGTCCACAGTTACAAACACTGTACCTGCTGATCTAAGTGATTGTTGACTGCTCGTCTTAGGGAGGAGGAGGAGGAGGAGGAGGAAGAGGAGGAGGAGGAGGAGGAGGAGGAGGAGGAGCAGCAGCTCAGCCTTGTCTTGTCTGTTAATTAGCGGCGAGCAGATGGAAGAGAGTCCACGTGTCGCCGGGGATCAATTCTCCACGAGCGACGGCAGCAGCAGAAGAAGAAACCTTCGCTTATTTATTTCCTGCTCAGCAGCGACGGGGGCAGTGTCACCTCCCTGGTGAGGAGGAGGAGGAGGAGGAGGAGGAGGAGGAGGAGGCGGGAGTGTTTGAATGAGACGACAGGAGCTCGCAGGGATCTCCTCGCTTTCAAACGCGTCCTCGGAGACGGCGACTGTGTTTACCGACTTATCATTACTTTGTTTACAGCCATCTGTTTACACACACACACACACACACACACACACACACACACACACACACACAGGACGCCGGCCTCCTGCCAAACTCTGAAGCCTCTCCGACAGCTGCTGCTGCTACGGCGGCGGCGGCGGACGCTTCCTCTTCCTGTGACACATAAAGAGAGAGATTTTAGTGACTTCAGCGCAGTTTTATATAAGTGTTTGCACACAGAGAGCAGAGGTTCACCATACTGTGTGTGTGTGTGTGTGTGTGTGTGTGTGTGTGTGTGTGTGTGTGTGTGTGTGTGTGTGTGTGTGTGTGTGTGTGTGTGTGTGTGTGTGTGTGTGTGTGTGTGGACGCATGAATAAAAACATAACCAGTGTTCACGGTCGTTTCAAGGCTCTGTCTTTGGGCCCAAAAAAAGAAAATAAGAAAATCGATGTAAAAAGGTTTTTAAAAAAAAATAATATTGATAATTAATAGTGAAAAGTTCAGGTGAAGTTTAGTTTATGAGAAACACATTTGAGCCACTTCACAAAAGTCTACGATACCACTCACTCTCCCACACCAAAGTCCATAGAGAAAACCAGTGATTTTAGCTCACAGGGACACAGGAGCTGCTGGTCTTCTGCTGCCTCGTGTGGTCACTTTGTGTCACTGAGTTAAGTCTAAAGTAAATATTTTAAAATCAGTCATTGTAAGTTAGTGATGGAGGCAGCAGTGGATCAACAACTTTGGTGTGGGAGAGTGAGTGACTTTGGTGTGGGAGAGTGAGTGACTGGTGTGGGAGAGTGAGTGACTTTGGTGTGGGAGAGTGAGTGACTTTGGTGTGGGAGAGTGAGTGATTTTGGTGCGGGAGAGTGAGTGACTTTAGTGTGAGAGAGTGAGTGACTTTGGTGCAGGAGAGTGAGTGACTTTGGTGTGGGAGAGTGAGTGGCTTTGGTGCAGGAGAGTGAGTGACTTTGGTGTGTGAGAGTGAGTGACTTTGGTGTGGGAGAGTGAGTGACTTTGGTGTGGGAGAGTGAGTGACTTTGGTGTGGGAGAGTGAGTGACTTTGGTGTGGGAGAGTGAGTGACTTTGGTGTGAGAGAGTGAGTGACTTTGGTGTGGGAGAGTGAGTGATTTTGGTGCGGGAGAGTGAGTGACTTTAGTGTGAGAGAGTGAGTGACTTTGGTGCAGGAGAGTGAGTGACTTTGGTGTGGGAGAGTGAGTGGCTTTGGTGCAGGAGAGTGAGTGACTTTGGTGTGTGAGAGTGAGTGACTTTGGTGTGGGAGAGTGAGTGACTTTGGTGTGGGAGAGTGAGTGACTTTGGTGTGGGAGAGTGAGTGACTTTGGTGTGGGAGAGTGAGTGACTTTGGTGTGAGAGAGTGAGTGACTTTGGTGTGGGAGAGTGAGTGACTTTGGTGTGAGAGAGTGAGTGACTTTGGTGTGGGAGAGTGAGTGACTTTGGTGTGGGAGAGTGAGTGACTTTGGTGTGGGAGAGTGAGTGACTTTGGTGTGGGAGAGTGAGTGACTTTGGTGTGGGAGAGTGAGTGAGTGAGTTTAAGATGTTATAGACATTGATTTTATTTGAATACCTGACGTGAAGTTAATCTGTGTCTCGTTCACCTCAGCATTAACTCCCCACAGATAAGGAGGAGATTAAATCTGCTTTATGAGACGACGACGGCGGCGGATGCAAAGCGTCGAGGTGAGCATGGGTCGACCGTCAGCGGCAGATCTTTCCTGAAGTGGACATGAGTGAGTGAGTGAAAACATATGGTGAGGGATGAGGGTGAGACGAGGGTGAGACGCTGCTCACACACCTCTCTCTCTCTCTCTCTCTCTCTCTAAGACCTTTACCTACTTCCTGCTTTTCCAGCCGAGTGCGTCCTAATTGAAGGGGGCGTGGCCTGCGTGTCGGCCGCCATCCACGAGGTCATAAATCACAGCCGTGTTTCCTTTCCTGTCTTTTCGTCCTGTGTCACCACTCTGATCTTCACCGACGTCTCACCTCCTTCAAGTGCTGTGATTATATATATATGTATATACATACATATATATATATATACATATATATATATATATATATATATATATATGTATGTATATATTTATATTTGTTACTCTCTTTTCTTTTGCAGCTATAATAGTCAATTGTCACTCTCCCATACCAAAGTCCATAGAGAAAGCCAGTGATTTTAGCTCACAGGGACACAGGAGCTCCTGGTCCTCTGCTGCCTCGTGTGGTCACTTTGTGTCACTGTGGTTGATCTTAGTGAAGGATTTCAACAGCCGAATTTGACAAAATTAGTGATTTAAACTCACGGTTGTTAAATTAGTGTTCTTACTGTTATTCAACAGCTCCTGTGTCTCTGTGATGTTAAAATCACTGGTTTTCTCTATGGGCTTTGGTGTGGGAGAGTGAGTGGTTTACAAACTTCAGTTTCCTGTTGTTAAAGTCTGTTTAACAGTGAAATAAAGACGTAAACACATAGATTTTATTGCAAAAGTATTATATAAAGTGACTAAAATGTGTTTTCTTAATGCAAACTGACTTATGTAGGCCGACAATCCACCCACACCAAAGTCACTCACTCTCCCACACCAAAGTCACTCACTCTCCTCACACCAAAGTCACTCACTCTCCCACACCAAAGTCACTCACTCTCCCACACCAAAGTCACTCACTCTCACACACCAAAGTCCACTCACTCTCTCACACCAAAGTCACTCACTCTCCCACACCAAAGTCACTCACTCTCTCACACCAAAGTCACTCACTCTCCCACACACCAAAGTCACTCACTCTCCCACACCAAAGTCACTCACTCTCCCACACCAAAGTCACTCACTCTCTCACACCAAAGTCACTCACTCTCTCACACCAAAGTCACTCTCTCCCACACCAAAGTCACTCACTCTCCCAAAATCACTGGTTTTCTCTATGGACTTTGGTGTGGGAGAGTGAGTGGTTTACGTCGTCGTCCTCTTCTTTCTCCTTGAGTCGACAGTTTCCGACCTTTCCTTCGTGTCTTTTTGTGTCTTTTTGTGTCTTTGTGTGTCTTTTTGTGTCGTCTCATCACAAACGTCTCCTCTGTGGCGTTGGTTCGTCCCCGGTGAGACGTCGTCGTTGTCGTCGGCCTGAGGGAACGAGTGACCTGCGACAGAAGATAGAGATGTGTTTTTATTTATAGACGTGAGGTGATGAGGAGAGTGATGAAGAACACACACACACACACACACACACACACACACACACACACACAGATGTGCAGACTCAGCACAATCACACGATTAAAGCGACTCTTGTGAAGTTGTCGTCGCTGCAGAGGTCACATGATCCTCGGGTTTTTACGCTCTGTCTGTAACAACAACCAGCTCCACGTCTGCTGTCGCAGTGTTGTGGCGCCACCTACAGGCCTGGCACATGTACTACAGTCACGTTAGGGTGTTTTTTGTTTAAATGTGGATTCATGTGACGTCAGTGAAATCAATAAATAAACACGTTTAAATGTTCAGGACGACCAGACTTTGCTTCAGATCCTCTGACCTTTGACCTCCAGCACTGCGACTGAGTGACTTCATCTGATTATCACCTCTTGACACTGTGGTAATGTGATTAATCCACTTAGAGAGAGTTCAGTGTGTGTGTGTGTGTGTGTGTGTGTGTGTGTGTGTGTGTGTGTGTGTGTGTGTGTGTGTGTGTGTGTGTGTGTGTGTGTGTGTGTGAATTAACATGATATTAACACATGAAAGAGAGAGAATCTGAGTCTCGTCTTCATCCTCTGAGACTGAAGAAGAAGAAGAAGAAGAAGAATTTAAATATAAGTCGTCAGGTTACAGGAAATGAGCTTTTTACATTTAAAAAAGTCTCTTTTATCGATTTAAATGTTGAGTTTAAAGTTGAGTCTGAACTGTTTCATGTTTCATTTTCAGTCGTTTTGTAAACGAGAAAAATAACAGACACACACGTCGGTGATTGACAGCTGCTCTCAGCCAATGAGAGCCACGCCACGTCTGTGGACTTCCTGTTTCAACACGTCAACACAGGTGATGTCACATTAGCTGCTGCTGCTGCTGCTACTGTCGCTGCTAACTGCCAAATTAACCGCTAGCTGCTATTGTAGCTGCTAACTGTCACTGCTCACTGCTAAATTTACTGCTAACTGTCAACGATAACTGCTGAATTAACCACTAGCTGCTAACTGTCGCTGCACTGTCACTGGTAAGTGCTAGCTGCTAACTGTCACTGCTAACTGCTAAATTAACTACTAGCTGTCACTGTGGCTGCTAACTGTCACTGCCTGCTAACTGCTAAATTAACCACTAGCTGCTGCTGTAGCTGCTAACTGTCACTGCTAACTAATAAATTAACCACTAGCTGCTAATGTAGCGGCTAACTGCTAAATTAACCACTAGCTGCTGCTGTGGCAGCTAACTGTCACTACTAACTGATAAATTAACCACTATCTGCTAACTGCCACCGCATGCTAACTGATGAATTAACCACTATCTGCTACTGTAGCTGCTAACTGTCACTGCTAAATTAACCGCTAGTTGTCACTGTAGCTGCTAAACGCCACATTAGCTGCTCACTCGGACGCTGTTGCCACGGCGACCGTCAGCGTTTTGACAGGTTTAACAAACGTGTTTTTTTATTGTATTGATTTGTGTTTTTTTCACAATATTAAATAAAAATGTCAGACGTTTGCTCGACTTAAAGATGATAGAAAATGTTTGAGTATAAATGAGAATCTGAAGAGTTTCAGTTTAAACGTGAAAATAATAATAAGAAGAAGAAGAAGAAGAAGAAAAAAATGCTTGTTCAGCACTTTCTTTTAAAGAAAAGTGCTTTACGATGAGGAATAAAGAAGAATTCAACACTTTTATTTGTTTTTATAAAACGTCCGATCACATCTGTTTTTTACTGAACATCTAATCGCACTTTAATGCAGCGTTTGGGAAAACTGATTCTCCCTGAACTCATCCATTTTGTAAATAAACCTGCATCTTTGTCCTGAACATTGATTTTTTTTTCTCCTATTTCTTCGTTCTTATGTCTGAGGGATATTTGTTGCTTTTATATATATGGATATATATATATATATATTTATATATATATATATATATATATATTTATATATATAAATGTATAAAGCTGCAGTTAAACGGAGTGGATAATGTGCAGGTCAGCGAGTGTCGCTGCCTCAGGCTGAAAATGTGAGAATAAAACTTTATCAGTGGAGATGTGAACAAATAAAAGAGAGGAAAAAAGCTGACGAATCATCAGGGAAGAGAAAATAATGACATCATTCTCATGAATTATTAAATCTAATCAGTAAGTAATCAACAGCCTGTGTGTGTGTGTGTGTGTGTGTGTGTGTGTGTGTGTGTGTGTGTGTGTGTGGGGGGGGGGGGGTTGGGGGGGTGGTCCAGGAAAATGCACTCACACTAAATCCCATAGAGAAAACCAGTGATTTTAGCTCACAGGGACACAGGAGCTGCTGGTCCTCTGCTGCCTCGTGTGGTCACTTTGTGTCACTGAGTTAAGTCTAAATTAAATATTTTAAAAGCTGAATTCACTAAAATCAGTCATTGTAACTGACTTTGGTGTGGGAGAGTGAGTGACTTTGGTGTGAGAGAGTGAGTGACTTTGGTGTGGGAGAGTGAGTGACTTTGGTGTGGGAGAGTGAGTGACTTTGGTGTGAGAGAGTGAGTGACTTTGGTGTGGGAGAGTGAGTGACTTTGGTGTGTGAGAGTGAGTGACTTTGGTGTGGGAGAGTGAGTGACTTTGGTGTGGGAGAGTGAGTGACTTTGGTGTGGGAGAGCATTAGCTAGCATGACTCTGAGCTTCCTGTTACACTGCCATCTACAGGTTTGGCATGGTCATGACAGCTCGCTGGCGTTTTTACGAAAAAACATGTATTTCCACAAGTGTGTGTGTGTGTGTGTCAGGTGTCGCAGTGAAGCTTCCCCTCCACAAACGAGGGTTAAAGAAATAAAGTTCCACGCCGCTGCACAGATTGTCACGCGCCGCCAGCTCATTTCACGTCAAAACTCAAACTTTTTATTTCACTCAAAGACGAAAAAAAAGAATGAAAAATTTCAACTTAACTTAAGAAAGAAAAACTTAAACTTTAACTTCTTTCATTTCTTTACATCAGTGAGTTTGTTGCGCGTCGTTGAAGCTAATCTTCGTTAGAAAATGGCTTCTGATCTTCTGGTCACTTCTTCGTCGTTTAACCCTGTTACCCACGCGGTGGAGCAGGAGCACGCCTGGCCTGTCAGGGGTTAGCGGCGGCGGCGGCGGCGGCCCTGGGTTAGCGGTTAGCGGCGGCGCTGGCGGCGGCATTGGTGCGGGAAGGAGGCGAACGCCGTCATCTAAATGAGCTTCGATTCTGGCAATCTGCAAGAGGCGAGGGGTTCAATTCCAGCGCTGAGAGGTGTGTGTGTGTGTGTGTGTGGTTACAAATCAAATCCGTCATCACACACACACACACACACACACACACCGCGTGCTGCTGTTAGCGGTGTTAGCGATAGCGGCGTCGCTGACGGCTGTGAGGCATCAGGCAGAGTCAGCCACCGTGCAGGAGCTCTCATTTCTCCACTCACAAATGGAGAGTGGGTGGAGGGGGAGTGTGTGTGTGTGTGTGTGTGTGTGTGTGTGTGTGTGTGTGTGTGTGTGTGTGTGTGTGTGTGTGTGTGTGTGTGTGTGTGTGTGTGTGTGTGTGTGTGTGTGTGTGTGTGTGTCGTCACCAATAAGCCTCTGGCTGAATGTCACACTCCAGCCTCCCTCACTCTCTCTGCGCTCACTCATCACCACTTATCACTGAACTGCAGCCCAGCGCTGCTGTGACGCTCCAACACACACACACACACACACACACACACACACACACACACACACACACACACACACACACACACACACACACACACACACACACGCTGGTGTATATACTGTAAACACACACTCGCTGCCTCAGTCACACACACAATAACTCACAGAACTGCCATTGAAATTCAGCAGCAGATATTTCACTTTGTGTGTGTGTGTTTGTGTGTGCTATCTGTCACACACACACACACACACACACACACACACATACACGAACACACAAACACACACAAACGTACATGAACACACACACAAATGTACACAAACACACACATGCACACAAACATGCAGACACACACACTCACTCACTCAGACACATAAACACACACAAACACACATGCAGACCCACACACACACACACACACACACTGGTGCTGGTGTATATACTGTAAACACGCACTCGCTGCCTCAGTCGCACACACAATAACACACACACAAACATACACGAACACACACACACCCAAATGTACACAAACACACACACATGCACACACACACACTCACTCACTCAGACACATAAACACACACAAACACACACACAAACGTGCACACGCATGCAGACATAAAAACACACACACACACACACTGATGCTGGTGTATATACTGTAAACGCACACTCGCTGCCTCAGTCACACACACAAACGTACACAAACACACACAAACACACACTATAACACACAGACACACAAACACACACACAAACACGCACTATAACACACTCACACACACTATAACACACATACACAGACACACAAACACACACACAAACACAAACTATAACACACTCACACACACTATAACACACATACACAAACACACACTTTAACACACACACAGAGACACAAACACACACACATGACTTATTTATTTATTTTGTGTTGTGTGTTTTTTATTTCTTGGTGGATTTCCTGTTTTATTTTGACACTTCCTGTCTTGCTGAGCTCACTGGCCCCGCCCCCTGATGAGCTTCACCTGTGTCTCGTTAACTCTCACTCTTTTCCTTCTCTTCTGTCAGATTACCTGTCCTCGTCTCCTGGGTTTTAGTCTCTGGATTATTTGGATTATTTGGATTATGGATTATTTTTCACTGCGACGACGTTTGTTTGTGGTTTAATCTGGATTCACCTCCGCGCTGCAACCGTGACACGAGAACAGTAAGTTTATTTACCTTTATTTTATTCGGCCTTAGCTAACGCTAATCTGGACGCTATCGCTGATTCACGTAAAGATCGCAGAGATTGATTTTTAACGACGAGGTGAAAGTTCATCAGTAAACCACCAGGGGGCAGAATAAACATAAAGATCAGATACAGACGTGTGTGACGTATTTGCTCGATTTCTTTGGATTCAAAGTTTTTTTTTTAAAAACAGCAAAGGGAGTTTCCCTGCCAACATGGCCGACGTGTAAACAAACAGAGTCATGTGACGTCCACAGAGGTCACACAGAGGTCACACAGAGGTCACACAGAGGTCACACAGAGGTCACACAGAGGTCACACAGAGGTCACACAGAGGTCACACAGAGGAGGAAGGAGAGGGAAAACGACGACCAAGACGTTTGAGTTTGATCACATTAAGAATTAACGAGCCGCTGATATTAAGTGTTTCCTCAGAAACATAAAACCAAAGCGGAGAATTTAATCCACGACGCGTGATGATGAAGGAGGAGGAAGACGAGCAACGACAGGAAGCAAAAACAGGAAAAATCAATGAGGTCAAAGAGAGGGAAGACGAAACTGAGCCAAGGACGAGCAGCAGAGACCAGATTAATACAGGAAACTGAATTTAAACCACTCACTCTCCCACACCAAAGCCCATGGAGAAAACCAGTGATTTTAGCTCACAGGGACACAAGAGCTGCTGGTCCTCTGCTGCCTCGTGTGGTCACTTTGTGTCACTGAGGTGTGTCTAAATGAAGTTATTCAAAAGCCGAATTTTACAAAATAAGACATTTGAGTGAGTGACTTTGGTGTGGGAGAGTGAGTGACTTTGGTGTGGGAGAGTGAGTGACTTTGGTGTGGGAGAGTGAGTGACTTTGTTGTGAGAGAGTGAGTGACTTTGTTGTGAGAGTGAGTGACTTTGGTGTGGGAGAGTGAGTGACTTTGGTGTGAGAGAGTGAGTGACTTTGGTGTGGGAGAGTGAGTGATTTTGGTGTGAGAGAGTGACTTTGGTGTGAGAGAGTGAGTGACTTTGGTGTGAGTGAGTGACTTTGGTGTGGGAGAGTGAGTGACTTTGGTGTGGGTGAGTGAGTGACTTTGGTGTGGGAGAGTGAGTGACTTTGGTGTGAGAGAGTAAGAGACTTTGGTGTGAGGAGAGTGAGTGATTTTGGTGTGAGAGAGTGAGTGACTTTGGTGTGCGAGAGTGAGTGACTTTGGTGTGAGAGAGTGACTTTGGTGTGAGAGAGTGAGTGACTTTGGTGTGGGAGAGTGAGTGACTTTGGTGTGAGTGAGTGACTTTGGTGTGGGAGAGTGACTTTGGTGTGAGAGAGTGAGTGACTTTGGTGTGAGTGAGTGACTTTGGTGTGGGAGAGTGAGTGACTTTGGTGTGGGTGAGTGAGTGACTTTGGTGTGGGAGAGTGAGTGACTTTGGTGTGGGAGAGTAAGAGACTTTGGTGTGAGGAGAGTGAGTGACTTTGGTGTGGGAGAGTGAGTGACTTTGGTGTGGGAGAGTGAGTGACTTTGGTGTGAGAGAGTGAGTGACTTTGGTGTGAGTGAGTGACTTTGGTGTGGGAGAGTGAGTGACTTTGGTGTGGGTGAGTGAGTGACTTTGGTGTGGGAGAGTGAGTGACTTTGGTGTGGGAGAGTAAGAGACTTTGGTGTGAGGAGAGTGAGTGACTTTGGTGTGGGAGAGTGAGTGACTTTGGTGTGGGAGAGTGAGTGACTTTGGTGTGAGAGAGTCAATAGTGTTGTTATCAGGCTTTTGCAGAGTCTCAAGGATCAGGATTGATAAACTCTGGTCCAGAGTAAAGTATCAAACTAAAGATTCATCAGCTTCAGTCATTTATTAAAGTGACTTTATTTTATTTCTCCTCTTCATCTTTGTGTTCGTCGGCTGAAAAATCTTCTCTGTGATGATTAATCCTTAACATGACTCCTGCATCCTTAATATGACTCCTGTATCCTTAACATGACTCCTACACCCTACATATGACTCCTGCATCCTTAACATGACTCCTGCATCCTTAATATGACTCCTGCATCCTTAACATGACTCCTACACCCTACATATGACTCCTGCATCCTTAACATGACTCCTGCATCCTTAACATGACTCCTGCATCCTTAACATGACTTAATATAGCTCTTAAACCCTTAACGTGACTCCTACATCCTTAATATGACTCCTACCAATGACTCCTACATCCTTAATATGACTCCTATATCCTTAATATGACTCCTGCATCCTTTACATGATTCCTACACCCTAAACATGACTCCTATTCCCTTATTATGAATCCTACATCCTTAATATGATTCCTACACCCTTTATTTGACTCCTACCGATGATTCCTACACACTTAATATGACTTATGTCTTGTTTTGTAAAATACGGCTTCTGAATAACTTTATTTAGACATACAACAGTGACACAAAGTGACCACACGAGGCAGCAGAGGACCAGCAGCTCCTGTGTCCCTGTGATGCTAAAATCACTGATTTGTTTGCTGTGACACTGTGGGGGGGGGGGGGGGGGTTTGACACTGTGGCGTCGACCAAGCGTGACGCTCATTTTGCCAAAGCAGAGAATAATTGGACAAAGTCTTCATGTAAATTTCCCCTCAGGCCTGAGAATTTAAGGTTGGATCTGTGCGTTCATGCAGGCGACAGGTTGAGCTCCAGCTTTCACTGAGGAACGCCGACAAACACCTGAACACGAGGAACACGAGGAACGTCGGGCCAAACGCGAGCAGGGAGGAAGGTGACGGGAATCACAGCAGCCACATGTTAGGCTGAAAGGAAACAAACAAACACATCGGCCAATAAACATCAGACGTCTGCGGCGCTGACGGCAGAACTGAGACGACAGCGAAGATGCCAACGAAGACGCCAACGACCACGAAGACGCCAACGACACCAACGCCAGAGAAGACGCCGGGAAGGAGACGGTGAATAAGACATGTGAGACAAAAGAAAGAGAATGTTTAGGCTGTTAAAAATCCTCATCACTGATGGAAGAAAAATCAGTGATTGTTTTCAGAGACATGAGAGGAGACATGAGACACTGGAGGAGACATGAAAGGAGACATGAGACATGAGAGGAGACATGAGACACTGGAGGAGACATGAAAGGAGACATGAGACATGAGAGGAGACATGAGACACTGGAGGAGACATGAAAGGAGACATGAGACACTAAAGGAGACATGAGAGGAGACATGAGGAGACTCTCTGGGCTTTGGTGTGGGAGAGTGAGTCTTGGTTTCCTAAACCCTTTATTAATGGTAGGTGTTTGAAGCTGCTGAACTCACTGTTAAATCACAGATGATGAAGGTCGTCAGTGTGTAGCGTCTTCGTCTTAACGAGCTAACGTGTTAGCGAGCTTCAGCCGAGCGACACACACACACACACACACACACACACACACACACACACACTCTCTCTGTGTTTCAGTGTGGAGTGGAAAACGTGGGCCGGAGCAGACGTCCGTGTCCTAATCAGTTGTGATAGTCTGATAATTCATCTGATTTATTAATTGGGTCTCTGCTCCACTGGGACGATTCCTGTGAACGCTAACCTCCTCCTGATTGGCTGTCATCACTTCCTGCTGCAGAACTATTATGCAGCCACGTTTTATTTCTAAATGTTTACACGCCACATAATTCCCAACGCCGTCGCTGTCACCGACGCCGCGGGGACGACAACAACGACAACAACAACGACGACAACAACAACGACGACAACGACGACAACGACGGCAAGGACGAGTCAGACTAAGACGAGTCAGAATAATACTAGTCAGACTAAGACGAGTCAGACTAAGACTAGTCAGACTAAGACAAGTCAGACTAAAGTGTTTAGATGACATTAAGAAAATGTAATTATTGTCTTAGTCAGACTAAGACTAATCTGACTAAGACTAGTCAGACTTCATGCTAACATGGCTAAATTTAGCTCCTGTTCTTTAAGTGGACCTGGACAATGAGCTGTTTCTGCTCTGAGCCTCATTTAACCACCACAGAGCGGTGACCTCTGACCTCTGAGGAGAGTACAGTCTGTGTGTGTGTGTGTGTCTGCAGCAGTGTGTGAGCACAGTAAAATAAAAGAGCTCCAATGCTAACCGCGGCGCCTCGTTGACCGGCGCGGTGGCCGAACAGGCAGAGAGCTAATACATTTTTAATTGCAAGTGTGATGATATGACACGAGGAACCTGCACTGGCTGATTAAATGCATCTGGGTTAATATTAGAGGCCAATCATCGGCTGACAAAGCCTCTGGAGGAGGGAAGGTAATTGTGGGCGGACAATTATAATCCCTCTTATTGTAATAACGGAAAATAATGTCCTCCAGCTCCGCGAGGACTCCTTTCCCCTCCTCCTCCTTCACTGAGCACAAAAGATTAATGATTGGACGACTGCTGGTGTTAAAGCTGCCGGCAGCAGGAAAAAGGAAAAGGTGAGATTCATCACAAACAGATGACTGGATATTTGGAATAATACGGGAATATTAGGCCGAATAACAAGCGAGAGGTGGTTTCCTCTTCTGTTTTTGACGTTTGGAGCAGGTTTCTCTTTCAATTCTGGGTTTAATCTGGACTTACACGACATTACAGAGGTGTAACTAGGGAGTTGGGGGCCCCCAGGGGCCCTGAAGAGAGCTGGGGGGGGGGGGCAACAGTAAAACAAACGGCACCTCAATGACTGATTCATGTAACGTAACCTGACTGAGTTTGTTTACATGTCGGCCATGTTTAGATACTAGATACAAGACTGCAGAGGTCAGACTACGACTAGTCAGACTAAGACAAGTCAGACTAAGACTAGTAAGACTAAGACTAGTCAGACTAAGAATAGTCAGACTAAGACAAGTCAGACTAAGAATAGTCAGACTACAACTAGTCAGACTAAGAATAGTCAGACTAAGACAAGTCAGACTAAGACTAGTAAGACTAAGAATAGTCAGACTAAAGTGTTTAGATGACATTGACATCAAGAACACTGAATTATTGTCTTAGTCAGAGTAAGACCAGTCAGACTAAGACAAGAAAGACCAAGACAAGTCAGACTAAGAATAGTCAGACTAAGAATAGTCAGACTACAACTAGTCAGACTAAGAATATTCAGACCAAGACAAGTCAGACTGACAATAGTCAGACTAAGACAAGTCAGACTAAGACAAGAAAGACCAAGACAAGTCAGACTAAGAATAGTCAGACTAAAACAAGTCAGACTAAGAATAGTCAGACTAAGACAAGAAAGACCAAGACAAGTCAGACTAAGAATAGTCAGACTACAACTATTCAGACTAAGAATAGTCAAACTAAAGTGTTTAGATGACATCAAGAAAACTGAATTATTGTCTCTGACTAAAATCAGACTTTTAACTTGAATGTAAACACACTGACTGTTGTTGTGATTGTGGTTTTAAAGTACACACAGAGTTTTGAGTGAGAAACAGCTGATGAACTAAAGACGAAGCTCTTCTTCTTCTCCTCTTTCTTCTTCTTCTTCTTCTTCTTCTTCTTCTTCTTCTTCTTCTCTGAACATGAACAGTAGCTTACGCTGTATTTGCTCGCACTCAGTGTCTGAATGAATCATTGACTCAGATCATTTATTGACAGATTTAAATGATGAATGAACGACCAGGACAAAGACTTTGGCAACGGCTGAAATCCCGCGTGATTTCAGGAGAGAGAGAGAGAGAGAGAGAGAGAGAGAGAGAGAGAGAGAGAGAGAGAGAGAGAGAGAGAGAGAGAGAGAGAGAGAAGAAGCTGTAAATGTGTCCATAAATAAAAGAGCAGTAATCACGTTGTTGTCACAAATCCCAGAACAAAGAGCATCGCTGTTAAAACCCAGAGGAGAAAGCACAGATGCTGAGAGTATGAATTATTCATGTTCTTCCTCTGTCTGTTACTGCACCATGTTACTGTTGTAATGTATGGAAACATGAACAACATGTATATTTAAACGTGTCTATTTAAATATACATAACATTATATTTTGGGAAATTCTCTTGTTTTCCACAAACACTTTTATTAATATGAGCTAGCCAGCTATTATTTTAGGTTGCTAAATGTCTTAGCTAGTTAGCTACTATCTATCTTAGCCATCTAGCTTTCTTTCTAGCTAGCTAGCTACTAAGATATAGGTGTATTTGTCTGATTTGTAGTGTGAGTAGCTATCTAGCTAGCGACTATTAGGGCTGTGGGAACATAGGCATGCTCCCATTTTAAGTTGCTATATTATTAGCTAGCCAACTAGCTGCTATATTCCTGCAATCTATCTCTTTCTAGGATTTTTACTACCAAATTAGCTAGCTTACTATTTTTGTATATAACTATCCATCTATAGCAAGTTGGCTAACTAGCTTGCTTGCTACTAAGATAGCTTCTCGGTGTATTTGTCTGATTTGTAGTGTGAGTAGCTTGCTCGCTAATATTTTAAGTTGCTATATATCTTAGCTAGTAAGCTACTATCTATCTTAGCCATCTAGCTTTCTTTCTAGCTAGCTACTAAGATTGCTTCTAGGTGTATTTGTCTGATTTGAGGTGTGAGTAGCTAGCTAGCTAGGGACTATTAGGGCTGTGGGAACACAGGCACGCTCCCATTTTAAGATGCTATATTATTAGCTGGCCAACTAGCTGGTGTATTCCTGCAATCTATCTAGCTATCTATCTAGGATTTTTACAACCCAATTAGCTAGCTAACTAGCTTTCTATATAAGTATTCATCTATAGCTAGCTGGCTAACAAGCTTTCTGTCTGTCTAAGATAGCTATCTCTGTCTATCGAGGTTTCTTACCAGCTAATTAGCTAGCTAAGTGGCTACCTAGCTTTCTAATGGTCCCGTGATAAACGGTCCGTCATGTTCTAAAAGTCTTAATCCGTGACTTTATTCCATTAAAATGTGTTAATTTTAATACCACAAGTGAACGTAAACAAACGTATGAATGATGTGTTTTGTGTCTGAGCTAATTTTTCTCTCCTGAATCTCCGGTCGCGTCTGCGTTTGGAGAAATTACCGCATCACGTCTTAACTCCAGGACACGGCGTTAACGTATGGGTCTGTTTTTGCCTCCATGCTTCATGTCTTTAAAGATTGTTTTTCTGCCCTTCCTGTGTTTGTCTGAGCCGCCGCCGCCGCCGCCGTGCTCACACCGCTCTCCACTGAGACGCTGCTTACTTCGCACATTCGCCGGCGAGGACTATTTCTTCTCTGTCAGACCTTGTCAGAGTGACAAAAGAGCAGAAACACAAGCCTCTCCTTGTATATTCTCACGCGCACCTATTTATTATCTCCCAGTGTTAGCGTGGAGCTGCAGCAGCAGCAGCGGCGGCGGCGTGCACTGACCTCCTCTGAACCAGACTGAGGCAGCGCCGCAGCCTCCCAGAATACCCTGCAATTTATGGGTGTCAGAAACGCAGAGGACGCGTATTCATGAAGCGCTCATAAATAAAACATACAGGTGGTGGATGGCGTTGATTTGCATGACAGGTGGATTGGTAGCGAGGATTATTCCTGCAGACACTAACTGGGCTCACGGCGCTGACACGTGAACGCCGCACTTTGAAAAACACGGTGGAGGAAAAAAAACAAAAAAAAAACAGTCACTGTTTAACTTTGATCCACGCGAGGGGAACGAAGGCGGGTTAGTGATGTCACTGACACTCGTGTTCTCTTTACAAATCAACTGTCGTTGTTAGTTTTTATGTAAAATGACAGGAAAAAAAAAAACCTCTTCATTGTATATTTGTCACTGCAGAGGTGATAAAAACTGTTTTTACCTACGATGTTAATAAAACCCACCTCAGCTTAAGTCTACAGTGTTTTTATCTTCACTGTTAGACAGACTTTAACAACAGGAAACTCAATTTCTTAAACTGTAAAAACCTCATTTCAGTCATAAAGGTGGATTTCTTGATATGCAGATGATGTTCTTTTATATTTAGAAAATCCCCAAAAACAAACTGGTGTGAAATTACTCTTTAATAAAAGACTGTGTTATAAAATCTACGTCAGTTTAAGTTTACGACGTCTTTAAGAACATGTTCACGTCTTTATTTCACTGTTAGACAGACTTTAACAACAGGAAACTGAAGTTTGTAAACCACTCACTCTCCCACACCAAAGTCACTCACTCTCCCACACCAAAGTCACTCACTCTCCCACACCAAAGTCACTCACTCTCCCACACCAAAGTCACTCACTCTCACACACCAAAGTCACTCACTCTGACACACCAAAGTCACTCACTCTCTCACACCAAAGTCACTCACTCTCACACACCAAAGTCACTCACTCTCACACCAAAGTCACTCACTCTCCCACACCAAAGTCACTCACTCTCACACACCAAAGTCACTCACTCTCCCACACCAAAGTCACTCACTCTCTCACACACCAAAGTCACTCACTCTCCCACACCAAAGTCACTCACTCTCACACACCAAAGTCACTCACTCTCCCACACCAAAGTCACCAAAGTCACTCACTCTCCCACACCAAAGTCACTCACTCTCCCACACCAAAGTCACTCACTCTCCCACACCAAAGTCACTCACTCTCCCACACCAAAGTCAGTCACTCTCCCACACCAAAGTCACTCACTCTCCTCACACCAAAGTCACTCACTCTCCCACACCAAAGTCACTCACTCTCCTCACACCAAAGTCACTCACTCTCTCACACCATAGTCACTTACTCTCCTCACACCAAAGTCACTCACTCTCCCACACCAAAGTCACTCACTCTCCTCACACCAAAGTCACTCACTCTCCCACACCAAAGTCACTCACTCTCCTCACACCAAAGTCACTCACTCTCTCACACCAAAGTCACTCACTCTCCTCTCACCAAAGTCACTCACTCTCCTCACACCAAAGTCACTCACTCTCACGATTTTAGTGAATTCAGCCCTTTAAAATATTTACTTTAGACTTAACTCAGTGACACAAAGTGACCACACGAGGCAGCAGAGGACCAGCAGCTCCTGTGTCCCTGTGAGCTAAAATCACTGGTTTTCTCTATGGGCTTTGGTGTGGGAGAGTGAGTGATGGTCCCCATAAAGTAATAAAGGCACATTTTTCTTACTTATTAACCTGGTTGTTTCCATAGTAACACGTCTATAACACATTTTAAAGGTTACTCTTAATAATTAAAGAGTTTTACGTGACCGAGAAAATATCAGCGGCTCCAAGATTTATCAATGAGAAACAATTTGTTTCGTTTAGAGAGTGTGTGTGTGTGCGTGTGCGTGTGCGTGTGCGTGCGTGTGCGTGTGCGTGTGCGTGTGCGTGCGTGTGTGTGTGTGTGTGTGTGTGTGTGTCATTGACCTGATAATGATCCTCAGAACATGGTTCACTCAGAGTCTCCTGATACTTTCTCTGTCAATTAAACTCAACAACAACAACTTTTGTCAAGCGTGACCTCACACGTGTTTTCACTTCCTGGAAATCCAACGATCGGCCGCTCCTGCATGAAAGAAGGAGGTCCTCTGGGTCTGGAGGAGGAGGAGGAGGAGGAGGAGGAGTCATCCATTACACTAATTGGAGCGAGCGGCAGCTGCAGGCCACCAGATAATCAAAGCTTCAGAGGCACGAGCGCGGTGATGGAGGCGTCTGTCAGCGGCCCGGGCGCCGCGAGGGGGGCGGGGCTGAGGGGCGACGCCACAGAGCTCGCAGCTGATTGGTCGACTGACATCACGCCGCCGTCGATCAACACCAGGAGCCGACAGTGTCACCGTTATATACCAAGTAAATACATGTGTTATGTTAAATAGTGAGCTATTCTATACATCCACCAACAGACGGACTGCCAAATAGTGAGCTATTCTACGGATCCACTATGACACTAACTGCCAAATAGTGAGCTATTCTATACATCCAGCAATAGACTGACTGCCAAATACTGAGCTGTGAGTGAGTGAGTGAGTGAGTGAGTGAGTGTGTGTGTGAGTGAGTGAGTGAGTGTGAGTGAGTGAGTGAGTGTGTGTGTGTGAGTGAGTGAGTGAGTGAGTGTGTGTGTGTGTGTTTGTGTGAGTGAGTGAGTGAGTGAGTGTGTGTGTGAGTGAGTGAGTGAGTGAGTGTGTGTGTGTGTGTGTGTGTGAGTGAGTGAGTGAGTGAGTGAGTGAATGAGTGAGTGAATGAGCCTCTGTTTATCACAGTGTTGTAAAGCAAGTGGAAATTCAATAAGTGAAGCCTTACAGCCCTCCCTCTCTCTCTCTCTCAATCATTCTGTGTCTGCCTCGCTTGCCCCTCGCTCGCCCCTGACCATCGATCTTCAGACTCTGACTTGTGAGAGTCTGACTTTAATGAGCTTGTGCTGTGACTACAAGACAGATGATCAGTGAGAGGATGAAACACACACACACACATGCTGTTGTTGTTTTACATGACTTAAAGGGACAGTCCATGCTCTTTTTTGGGGGGGGGGGGGTAGGGAAATAGACATTTATTTATACTTTTAAAAGCTGTGTGTGTGTGTGTGTGTGTGTGTGTGTGTGTGTGTGTGTGTGTGTGTGTGTGTGTGTGTGTGTGTGTGTGTGTGTGTGTGTGTGTGTGTGTGTGTACGGATGAATGGAAACAGCCAGTATTCAGGAAATAAGGAAAATCAATGTAAAAAGGTTTTTTAAAGATTTAACAGTGAACGTTCAGGTGAAGTTGAGTTTAAATGAGTCATCTGATAAATAAACAATTTCACTTTAAGTCGACAACGTCTTTATCTTCACTGTTAAACAGACTTTTGTAAACCACTCACTCTCCCACACCAAAGTCCATAGAGAAAACCAGTGATTTTAGCTCACAGGGACACAGGAGCTGCTGGTCCTCTGCTGCCTCGTGTGGTCACTTTGTGTCACTGAGTTAAGTCTAAATTAAATATTTTAAAGCTGAATTCACTAAAATCAGTCTTTGGGAGAGTGAGTGACTTTGGTGTGGGAGAGTGAGTGACTTTGGTGTGGCAGAGTGAGTGACTTTGGTGTGAGAGAGTGAGTGGTTTACAAACTTCAGTTTCCTGTTGTTAAAGTCTGTCTAACATCCATCACGGCAGCTTTCACCACATTTTCTGGGTGTTTTCCTTCATTTCTGCTCTCCAGCTCTTTAGCAGGTGTGTGTGTGTGTGTGTGTGTGTGTGTGTGTGTGTGTGTGTGTGTGTGTGTGTGTGTGTGTGTGTGTGTGTGTGTGTGTGTGTGTGTGTGTGTGTGTGTGTGTGTGTGTGTGTGTGTCTGGCTGCAGAAAAACTCTCTTTTTTTTGGTTTCTCTCTGTTGCGTTTCCTGTTTCCCGGCGTGAACATGTGGGAATCACATGGCAACGCCGGCAGCAGCAGCAGCAGCCGCCACCGTCGCCGGCTACGCCTCACTAGCGCGCCGTGCTAATGGAAAAGCTGGCCTCGGACGGCGCTGTGCGGCGTGCTGGCGTGGGCTGAGCTGCCGGTGGAAACCTGCGCTCACAGTAAATGTCCTGGCAGCTCGGAGCGACTGTTAAAATCACTGGTTTACTCTATGGACTTTGGTGTGGGAGAATGAGTGGTTTACAAACTTCAGTTTCTAACAGTGAAGATAAAGACGTCGTAGACTTAAAGTGACGTAGGTTTTATGAGCTGCGTCTTTTGTTAAATGGTTAAAAATCTTTTTTTGCAGCCTTGTTTTCACTGAGAGAGTGAAGCCTCTTTAGCTCAGGCTGGTTCTCAGCAGCAGGGGGCGCTCACGGCACAGTCAGTGTCCGTGCCTCACACAACAACCACACACTTAAAAACCACACAAGAAGAAAAGTCCTCTGCAGTCAAAACACCTGCGAGACGACAACGACGACGCGATCTGAACTCTGAGGAAATCAAACTCGCGTCTCGTCAAAGAAGGAACAAAAAAACAAACGTGGACAGATTCAAACTCAGATCTGTCACTCGCCGTGACGAGAGCGAGGCGAGCGCTCGTGTGTCATCGGCGTTTCCTTCGCCGTCGACGCAAACCTCAGCACATCTGTGCTCTCACAGAGAGACGCACATGAAGAAGAAGATCGCTGACATCACGCAACACAATTAAAGTTTCTGACTGATTCAGCAATTCAGCTGCAACTCTGGATGTGTTTCTATATATATATATATATATATATATATATATATATATGTACTTCCTCATGCTGTCAGAGTTAAATAAAACCTCCCTGACGTCGTCACAGGTCTGACAGAAACATGACAGACGCTTTATCAGCAGCAGGTTTTTCTTCAGGCTCCAGAATGAGATTAAAAAACAGTCTTTTCACGAGTGGTTTGTCCCGACGCTGCAGAGCGACTCCTCACCACGTCACACTGTTCAAGAGGCAACTTCCTGCTGACGACAGTTCAGAGGCGAGGACGACAACAACAACAACAACAACAACACAAACACAGCAAAGAGGAGGAGGAAGAAGATGATGACGATGATGATGATGATGTCAGACTAACACGGATTAGCCCTTTAATGAACCCACCACGTCCTGAGGGTTTAACATTCAACTAAAGGGAGTTGTGTAAACCACTCACTCTCTCACACCAAAGTCACTCACTGTCTCACACCAAAGTCACTCACTCTCACACCAAAGTCACTCACTCTCCCACACCAAAGTCACTCACTCTCTCACACCAAAGTCACTCACTGTCTCACACCAAAGTCACTCACTCTCACACCAAAGTCACTCACTCTCCCACACCAAAGTCACTCACTCTCTCACACCAAAGTCACTCACTCTCCCACACCAAAGTCACTCACTCTCCCACACCAAAGTCACTCACTCTCCCACACTAAAGTCACTCACTCTCCCACACCAAAGTCACTCACTCTCCCACACCAAAGTCACTCACTCTCCCACACCAAAGTCACTCACTCTCCCACACCAAAGTCACTCACTCTCCCACACTAAAGTCACTCACTCTCCCACACCAAAGTCACTCACTCTCCCACACCAAAGTCACTCTTGCTCACACCAAAGTCACTCACTCTCCCACACCAAAGTCACTCACTCTCTCACACCAAAGTCACTCACTCTCTCACACCAAAGTCACTCCCTCTCTCACACCAAACTCACTCACTCTCTCACACCAAAATCACTCACTCTCCCACACCAGAGTCACTCACTCTCTCACACCAAAGTCACTCACTCTCTCACACCAAAGTCACTCACACACCAAAGTCACTCACTCTCCCACACAAAAGTCACTCACTCTCCCACACCAAAGTCACCCACTCTCTCACACCAAAGTCACTCACTCTCTCACACCAAAGTCACTCACTCTCTCGCACCAAAGTCACTCACTCTCCCGCACCAAAGTCACTCACTCTCCCGCACCAAAGTCACTCACTCTCTCGCACCAAAGTCACTCACTCTCCCACACCAAAGTCACTCACTCCCCACACCAAAGTCACTCACTCTCTCACACCAAAGTCACTCACTCTCCCACACCAAAGTCCATAGAGTAAACCAGTGATTTTAACATCACAGCACACAGGAGTTCACAGGAGTTGTTGATCCACTGCTGCCTCCATCACTAACTTACAATGACTGATTTTAGTGAATTCAGCTTTTAAAATATTGACTTTAGACTTAACTCAGTGACACAAAGTGACCACACGAGGCAGCAGAGGACCAGCAGCTCCTGTGTCCCTGTGAGCTAAAATCACTGGTTTTCTCTCTGGATTTAAAAGTAATTTTCACCAAAACTCTGAAGAATAGAAACCATTTATTTTAGTCTTTAGAGACTCACTGTGGACACAGAGTGATAAAGTTTGGTCTCTTCCTGTTGTTTCCTTCGTCAAAACAATCAGCAGAAACAGCTTCAGACTGATGCAAATCACCTCATTAACTCCACAACCTCCACCGTTCTGCAGCAGGAGAGGACGAGGGAAGACAGGAGGAGACGAGGGAAGGAGGGAGGGAAGGAGGGAACATCTGCTGGATTCATCCATCTGTGCCAAGAGAGAGGAGGAGGAGGAGGAGGGTGAAGAGACGAGAGGAGAAAAGAGAAGAGAAATGAAAAGAGAAAAGAGGAGGAGACGAAGGAGAGGAAGGAGACGGAGAAGACGAAGGAGATGGAGATGAAGGAGACAAGTTGACAAGGAGAAGACGAAGGAGACGAAGGAGACAAAGAAGACAGAATAGATGAAGGAGACGGAGAAGACGGAGAAGACGAGGGGGGACGAAGGAGAAAGAGGAGATGAAGGCGACAAGTTGACAAGGAGAAGACGAAGGAGACGGAGAAGACGAAAGAGACGAATGAGACGAAGGAGCCGAAGGAGACGAAAGAGACGAAGGAGACGAAAGAGACGAAGGAGACGAAAGAGACGAAGGAGACGAAAGAGACGAAGGAGACGAAAGAGACGAAGGAGACGAAAGAGACGAAGGAGACGGAGAAGACGGAGAAGACGGAGAAGACGAAAGAGACGAAGGAGACGAAGGAGACGAAAGAGACGAAGGAGACGAAAGAGACGAAGGAGACGGAGAAGACGGAGAAGACGGAGAAGACGAAAGAGACGAAGGAGACGGAGAAGACGGAGAAGACGGAGAAGACGGAGAAGACGGAGAAGACGAAAGAGACGAAGGAGACGAAGGAGACGAAAGAGACGAAGGAGACAAAAGGACGAAGGAGACGAAGGAGACGGAGAAGACGGAGAAGACGAAAGAGACGAAGGAGACGAAGGAGACAAAAGAGACGAAAGAGACGAAGGAGACGAAAGAGACGAAGGAGACGAAAGAGACGAAAGAGACGAAAGAGACGGAGGAGACGAAAGAGACAATGACCGCCAGATTTAATCTCAATTCAGAGATTATCTCTGTGCTAAAAGGAGATTATGATGCTCACAGGACACTTTCACACAGAATTATTATTTATTATTTATTTATTTATTTCAAACACTTTATTCTCTTTTATTTAGGGTTTAATCCACAGATTATTTATGATGACGAGACAAAGTATGCGCTGAAGACGTTAATTTGTGGATCAGAGACAAAAACGTTAAAGTGAAATCAATCCCTGCACTAATCTACTTAGCCCCGCCCCCTCTGTGCCGCTCCACTGATGCTGTTGATAAAACCACTTCCTGTTCTTTAATGTAGGGCCGTTTGAGACGTAAATGTTCTCCTGAACTCCTGAGCACAGACCAAGCTTCAGGTTCTCCTGTGACGACGGCATCTTCATCGAAAACTGATTTATTCAGAGATTTAAATGAAGAATTCATGGTCGAAAAAGCAAGAGGTCAACAAGAAAGCTAACGTGTTCAAGGAGAAACATCTAGAGATGATCAGTGAGGAGGAACTGGTCTAGAGATCATGGAGAACATTGTAGATATGACCGAAGAACTCCTCGAGGTGATTTAAGATGTTCTAAAGATCATTCAGGTTCTTCATTTAGATTCAGATGTTTGCAGAAGATCTTTATCTTGTTATAGCTCAGTGGATGAGACCAGAGCCTCCATGTGCAGAGACTTCATGGTCACAAGTTCAACTCCAAACCTGGCAGGTCGTGAGATGGTTGAAGTTGTCCTTCAGAGCAGGCTTTCTCACTCCTGCTCCTGTTCTCCATGTTTTAGATGTTTCCCTGCTCAAACACACCTGATTCAGCAGGGAAACATCTAAAAACATGGAGGACCAGGAGTGAGAAACCCTGCTTTAGAAGATCCATGGTAAGGTCAGTGTGGACAGTGGACCATGAAGACATTCTGAAGGTCATCTCACAGGTTCTACATTCTACATGGAGGTTTTCATGGTTTGTGAGGACATTCTGAAGGTCTTTTATTGTGTTGTGATCATTTCAGAAGTTTTAGGGAGGAAAAGCGTTCCTGGTAAAGTTGGAATGGGAAGTGAAGACAATGAAGACGTTCTGAAGGTCATCTCACAGGTTCTTATGGTCATGTGGAGGTACCAACGTTCATTTAGGAGGTCTTACATTTATTTTCCCGTGTTTACTCGCTCAATGAGGTGATTGAAGTTGATTTTCTGAAGATTTGTTGTCATGTTAGAGTGGACGGTGGTCATCAATGAGAACATTCTGAAGGTCATCTCACAGGTTCAACGTTCAACGTGGACATTTTGATGGTTTGTGAGGACATTCTGAAGGTCTTTTATGGTGTTGTGGTGATCATTTAAGACGTTTTAGGGGGAAAAGGCTCCATGGAAGATGTGAAGGTCATTGTGATGGTTCTGAAGGTCATGGAGAGAAGTCTTTGAGGAGCAGATTCAGGTGAATTCATAGTTCTAGTTGCCCTCAAAGAGGTTCCTGGTAAGGTTATGGTGGGTGTGACCCCTGAAGATGTTCCGATGGAGTCATGTGGAGATTCTGAAGATCACTGAAGAGGAGGTTCTCCGTGGTGTTCACGGTTCTTCAGGTCTATCTTCAGATCTCTCGTTTCCTTCATGTGGAGGTTAAAGGTCACTGAGGAGGTTTCAGGAGTCAGAAGGTTCAGAGGACGGAGGTCACTGAGGAAGTCCATGGTTCACCTCATCTCAAACCTTCTCAGCCGTAGCCCCTCCCACACCTGCGTCCACAAACACTTGATAAATGGCGACGCGGTTTAATTTAATAATTTATGAGCTTATTTTACGAGACAGGTTAAATTGATGTTAATTAATCCAGCAGCCTGTGAACAAGCATTATTAAGGACACACATTATGCAGACAGAGATTTATGCCATGAATAAAGTGGCGGTTCCTCATTATACGGATTTATAATCTATCACCTCTTTAAAATGCAATTACGTCGTATTAGACTAACGACGGAATACGACTCAGAGAGCGAAAGAAATAAGGTAATAATCATAAGAGAGTGAGAGGGTGGATTAAGTTCAGAGGGGAAAACTAAACAAAGTTTCCTGTTCTACATAAGTCTGACTTAGTGATTATATGACGCTAATGAGTGACGGGGGGGTGAGGGGGGGTGAGGGGGGGGGGGGTTCACCTCCGCTCCATTTGTCTTCTCATTAGCTTTAAATCACTTCCTCTCATGATTATAAAGACTCAGGAAATAACAACACTTCACTCTCGCTCTGATTCTTTCTGACACATTTACATACGAGGGATTTTAGCCTCTGAACAAAAGACTCGATAAATCTACGTTTAAGTCGTTTAAGAACGCGTTTACGTCTTTATCTTCACTGTGAGACTGACTTTTATAAACCACTCACTCCCCAACACCAAAGCCCATAGAGGAAAATCAGTGATTTCAGCTTCACGTGGACACAGGAGCTGCTGTGTCACCTCCGATGTTAGCTGCTAACGTTAGCATTCATGCCCAACAACTTATACTATCGACATACTTTTATTATTGTTAATGCCGTATTAGCGCAAAAACTCACTCCCGGTGTAAACAAAATGGCTGCCAGTAAAGACACGTGGAAGAAACAAGATTTTAGCCGTTTAACAAAAGACTTAGCGAATAGAATCTACGTCAGTTTAAGTCTACGACGTCTTAACAACGTCATGTTCACGTCTTTATTTCACTGTTAAACAGACTTTTGTAAACCACTCACTCTTCCACACCAAAGCCCATAGAGAAAACCAGTGATTTTAGCTCACAGGGACACAGGATCTGCTGTGTCACCTCTGATGTTAGCAGCTAACATTAGCATCCATGCCCAGCAACTTTTATTAACATTCGACATTATTAGTGTTAATGCCATATTAGCATGTTAGCACGTTAATCACCTACTTTGCAGCCTGACGCGTAAACTCACTCTCGGTGAAAACAAAATGGCTGCCAGCAGAGACAGATTTTAGCCACTAAACAAAAGACTTAGCTCATAAAATCTACGTCAGATTAAGTCTACGGACTTATGGACTTTGGTGTGGGAGAGTGAGTGACTTTGGTGTGGGAGAGTGAGCGGTTTCCAAACGTCAGTTTCCTGTTGGTGCAGAGTCCTTCTCTCAGCAGCAGGGGGCGCTCACAGCTCAGTCATCGCTGACTCTGTGTCTTTTAAACAGTGTTTTCTCTGTTTGAGAGAAAAAGAAAACAACAAACCTGTGGCTCATAAATAACAGTCTGTAAAAACGCTGCTCGACTTCCTGCTGTGACAGAATGATGTGGTCAGTGGAGCAGCGAGCGTTTAACCACAGAAGAAGAAGAGCAGCAGCAGCAGCAGCAGCAGCAGCAGCAGCAGAAGAAGAAGAAGAAGTGTGGTGTCAGGTGTTAAACGGCCAGAGCAGAGAGTAAAAATGACGATACTTTCTCCCCAAATTGTTTTGAGAGTCTCTTGACAGCGAGGTCATGAATCAGCCACTGGTCCTGGATCTGTGTGCAGGTCCATGACAGGTGCTGCTCCACTGAGGGCCCCCCCCCCCCAACCTCCACTGAGCCCCCACCTCTTCATCATTTAACATTTAATGGAAGCTGCCACCTGTTCACACTCTCTCCTCCTCCTCCTCCATCTTTCTTCTTCGCGAGAGGAAAAAGAGGAAAAAACAGCGACGTCTTCTTCTGTGGTGGTTAGTGATCACACACACACACACACACACACAGCCTCATTCTGCTCCTAAATAAACTATTTATTGTTGTAATAATAATAATAATAATAGTAATTCATCATTTTTAATGACATAAAACACTCAGAGAGTCTGACAAGGTTTACAAGTGTTTTAAAAACAAACTCACTTATATTTAACCTGACATGACATGACTTGATATGACCAAACCATACTGTACCAAACTGAATGATACCAAACTGAACTATACTGTGCCAAACCAAACCATACTGTACCAAACTAAACCATACTGTGCCAAACCATACTGTACCAAAACATACTGTGTCAAACCATACTGTGCCAAACCATACTCTGCCAAACCATACTGTGCTAAACCAAACCATACTGTACCAAAAACCAAACCATACTGTGCCAAACTGAATGATACCAAACCAAACCATACTGTGCCAAACTAAACCATACTGTGCTAAACCAAACCATACTGTACCAAACTGAACCATACTGTACCAAACCAAACCATACTGTGCCAAACTAAACCAAACTGTACCAAACTAAACCATACTGTATCAAACCATACTCTGCCAAACCATACTGTGCTAAACCAAACCATACTGTACCAAACCAAACCATACTGTACCAAACCAAACCATACTGTGCCAAACTAAACCAAACTGTACCAAACTAAACCATACTCTGCCAAACCATACTGTACTAAACCAAACCATACTGTACCAAACTGAACCATACTGTACCAAAACATACTGTATCAAACCATACTCTGCCAAACCATACTGTGCCAAACCATGCTGTACCAAACATACTGTATCAAACCAAACCATACTGTACCAAACTGAACTGTACTGTACCAAACCATATTGTATCAAACCATATTGTACCAAACCAAACCATACTGTGCCAAACCATACTGTACCAAACCAAACTATACTGTACCAAACCATACTGTATTAAACCAAACCATACCATGATGGAAACAGTGTGAGTCTCATACGAATCCAGAATCATGTGTTCATACAGATGATCGTAGTCATGAGACAAAGTCACTGAAGTGTAAACACTGTAAACACAGGATTAAAAACACCGTGAATCCATCACATAAATGTAGACGTTCACTCCAGCAGAGGTCAGTGTTTCCAGGGGAATTCCAGGAATAAAGTCTGACCCTCAATCCTCAGTGTGATTGGTTCAGGTGCAGAGCGTGAGGCGGAGTCACGGTCAGCAGGAAGGTCACCACGAGGTCACCGCTCACGCCGTTCATCACAAACACGTCGGTGTGTGTGACCATAAATCACAGAAGAAGAAGAAGGAGAAGGAGAGTCATCCATCTGCAGATGTTCAACTCTGTGAGGGGAAGCTCGGCGTTGGCGGCGGCGGCGTGTTCTCTGGTTTGTTCCCACAGGTCGACCTCACTGACATCAGCTACAGCTGCTTTTTCTGTTTCTGCTCAGAGATTCAACGCAATCAAGGTGTGTTTCACCTTCGCCGCCGCGGCTTCACGCGTTATTGATATTCTGCCTGTGTGTGTGTGTGTTAGCGTGTTAGCGTGTTAGCCTGGAGGAGCTCTGCTGAAATTAATGACTCTTTGCCGTGGATGCTGGAGGCCCCTCCTCCTCCTCCTCCTCCTCCTCCTCCTCCTGGAGGGTTGTGTCAGACGTGTCAGCGTCAAGTCGCCGTGAGGTCGTTGCCACCGCTGCCGCCGCCATGAGGCAGGAAGTGAGAGGCGGACGGACGGACGTCTGGCAGGACGCCTCACGCCGCTCACGGACGTCCTCGGGCGCGAGGTCAGAAGCTAAAGTTTTAGACTCTAACAGAGGACGTGTTTGTGATTGAATGAACGGATTATTCATCCATTCATCGTCGTGATGAGCCCGAGTTATTATTCACTAAGATATCACAACAGGTTTAACAAGATGCAGTACTGACTTGAAACAGTAGGGGGCAGTGACGAACAATCCTCCAGCGTCTGTAAAAAAAACAAAGCCAGAGTCAGAGCGTTAGCAAGCTAGCGAGAGTACCAACGCTAACCGCTTTGTGATGCGGATATTTATAGCTACAACAAGAACGCTAACTGTAACATGTGGCAACTTGCATCTAGCGCAAGAACGCTAACAGGAGTTCATGAAGTTAGCATGGTGAATAGTCAGAGCTCGTGTGGATGGTCCAAGCTAACAAGAGAAAGCGAACATATGACGACAGCAATCTGAGCGTTTGTAGCTAATTTTGTAGTTAATGCAGTTGCTAATGTTGTAGCTAATGTTGTAGTTAATGTAGCTATTGTTGTTGTTAATGTTGTCGCTAATTTTGGAATAATGTTGTAGCTAATGTTGTGGCTAACGTTGTAGCTAATGTTGTAGTTAATGTAGCTATCGGTGTAGTTAATGTTGTCGGTAATTTTGTAGTTAATGTTCTAGATAATGTTGTGGCTAATGTTCGAGCTAATGTTGTAGTTAATGTAGCTATCGTTATAGTTAATGTTGTAGGTCATTTTGTAGGTAATGTTGTAGCTAATGTTGTAGTTTATGTAGCTATCGTTGTAGTTAATGTTTTAGCTAATTTTGTAGTCATTGTTGCGGCTAATGTTGTAGCCAATGTTGTGGCTAATGTTGTAGCCATTGTTCTAGTTAATGTAGCTATTGTTGAAGTTAATGTAGCTATCGTTGTAGCTAATGTTGTAGCTAATGTTATCGCTCATTTTGCAGCTATTGATGTGCCTATGAAACAGTAGGGGGCAGTGACGAGCCGTGCTGTGTGTCGCCCCCTTGTGGAGGAAGTTAAAGTTTATATCGTGGATCATGTAGTAAGAGCTGAGATTATCACGGACTCGGATGGAAATGGGGGGTGGGGGGGGGGGGGCGCTGTGTTGCGTCAGAGGAAGGCGGAGTCTGTGCTGTCTGATTGACAGGTGGAGCGGCCAGAGTGAGCCGCACAGACTCTCATGACTCCTTAAATTGGCAATTAGCTTTAATGAGTGCTTAATTTTAATGAGGTTTTGCAGATCTCTACATTTATTTCATCTGTGGACTCCCTCTCTCTCTCCTCCTCCCTCCTCTTCCTCCTCCTCCTCCTCCTCCTCCTCCTCAGACTGAAGAGGAGACGACCGCTGGCTAACACTCACTAACAGTTCACCGACCTTCCACCTAATCAGAGTTGATGTGTCCGACCCCCATCCCTTCATTTATTTTTCCCTGAACGTCGCTCCATCTTATTCTAATGAGGCTCTGATTTTCACCGCGTTCAGAAACGTCAGAGTCGTAACGATCTGCGCCCACAGCCACGGCCACCATTAGATTATCTGTGGACGCAGGAAGAGCCTGGGGGGGTGGGGGGTAGTGGGGGGGGGGGGTTGACAGAAAGAATGACTCGCCTAATGGTGTACGTTTGATATTAATTCTGTTAATGGTTTTAATTCCTCTGAGGGAGGAGAGGTCGGCCGTGGATAAACGGACGGAGCGATGTTTATGATCCTGTATCACGTCCTCAGGTCAGCTCGCTACACAGGAAACAAGAGAACACTTAAACATCACAGGTTCTCCGCTAACAGGAAGTGCTCGCAGCTAACATGGAAATGATCCATTTGCCCTGATGCACTTTGAGCTGCCGTTCTTCTTAAAAACAAAAAGTATCTCGGAATGGTTTGAAATTTACCGAAATTATAGTCAGCATCGCCCTGAACAAGGATCCGTTGAAATTATTTGCAAATCTCTTAAGGAATAATTTTAATGAATTTTTGAAAATCATGAAATGATCCATTTGCCCTGATGCACTTTGACAGTGAGCTGAGTTTCTTCAAAAAAACAAAAAGTATTTTGGAATGACTTGAAATTTAGCATCATAATAGTCGGCATCACCCTGAACAAGGATCAGTTGAAATTATTTGCAAAGCTCTTAAGGAATAATTTATATGAATTTTTGAAATTCGTGAAATGATCCATTTGCACTGATGGAACTTTGAAAGGGAGCTGACTTTCTCCATAAAATCAAAAAGTTTCTTGGAATGACTTGAAATTCACCATCATAATAGTCGGCATCACCCTGAACAAGGATCTGTTAAAAATATTTGTAAACCTCTTAAGGAATAATTTTAATGAATTTTTGAAATTTAGGAAATGATCCATTTGCTCTGATGCACTTTGACAGTGAGCTGACTTTAATCTCAAAAACAAAAAGTATCTCAGAATGACTTGAAATGTTCTATACTAATAGTCAGCATCAGTGTCACCACCTGGTGGTTATTGAATAAATAGTTACTTCCTGTTAAGAGTGGGATATTTTCTGTGTCTTCACCACATCGCTGAATTACCCGTGTCATCATTTCATCCCTGACATTGTTGTAATACGGCGTTAATTCTTCTGACTGAAGTGACTCTTAAATATTTGTTCTTGAGCAGAGACAGAGTCAGGAGTGAGTGATCCTCCTCCTCCTCCTCCTCCTCCTCCTCCTCCTCCTCCTCCTCCTCCTCCTGTCTCAGCTGCTGCCTGTTAAATATCTTATCTCCCCCATTTCCATTCACACTCAGTGGTTTCCATTGAAGTGGGGGAATCCATTCCCACACTGTGCTATTGTGTCATTGTGCTAGATGAATATAAATTGCATCAATTTCCAGTGATAAATGCACAGACATTGTGCTGTGGAAGCAGCGTTAGTGAATAATTGGGAGGAAAATGTCAGGGACACATTACAATATGCAGCCGTTTACTAATGTGTTTGTGTCGGAGCTTCAGCGCTGTTTCATACTCACGCGTCTCATTATACTCAGGCTGAGATGATTGACAGCTCTGTCTCCGCCTCCTCCTGCTGCACCTGAGCGGACAAACACGCCTCTGAAATCAGGCCAGGAATCGTCTCAACAGCTCGGAAAAGACATCTGAGCATGTGTGGAATCAGAGGATTTAAAGGTCAAAGGTCAACAGATATATTCTACTCAGGGAAAAACCTGTTAAAGGTCAAAGGGATAGTTCTGATTTTATTCTAAAATGCTAACCTGGAACATGCAACGTTAGCGTCAACATCACTCACGAATGTAGAGAAGGGACAAGTCCACCTTAAAAAATACTAATTGTAAATTAGACAACAAAAAAAGCTAAATATAGATAGCATGAAATTATAGCTACAAGAATGCTCACTGTAACATGACGATAGCAGCCTGAATCATGGTCATAGCTAACAAGAGAAAGCTAACATATGACAACAGCAATCTGAGCGTTTGTAGCTAATGTGGTTAATGTTGTCGTGAATGCTAATTTGAAGGTAATGTTGTCACTAATTTTGTAGCTAATGTTGTAGCCAATGTTGTGGCTAATGTTGTAGCTATTTTTGTAGTTAATGTTGTAGCTAATGTAGCTAATTTTGTCAGTAATGTTGTAGCTAATGTTGTAACTATTGTTGTAGCTAATGTTCTAGCCAATTTTGTGGCTAACGATGTAACTAATGTTGTGGCTAATATTGTTAATGTAGCCAATGTTGTAGCTAATGTTATAGCTAATGTTGTAGCTAATGTAGTTAATGTAGCCAGTGTTATAGCTAATGTTGTAGCTAATGTAGTTAATGTAGCTAATGTAGCCAGTGTTATAGCTAATGTTGTAGCTTATGTAGTTAATGTAGCCAGTGTTATAGCTAATATTGTAACTAATGTAGTTAATGTAGCCAATGTTGTAGCTAGTGTTGTAGCTAATGTAGCTAATTTTGTTAGAAATATTGTAACTAATGTTATAATTATTGTTGTAGCTAATTTTCTAGCTACTGTTGCAGCTAATGTTGTGGCTAATGTTGTAGCTAATGTAGTTAATGTAGCCAGTGTTATAGCTAATGTTGTAGCTAATGTAGTTAATGTAGCTAATGTTGTAGCTAATGTCGCTAATTTTGTATTTAATGTTGTAATAATTCATACAAATCAACTGATTAAACACTGATTAAATCTGTTTTTGGCAGCCATTTTGTTACCACTGAGAGTGAGGCTGGTTCTCAGCAGCAGGGGGCGCTCACAGCACAGTCGTCTCTGACTGTGTGTCAGAAGACCTTTGATATTTCACATTTAAGCAGATTAGCTTTGAGTCTCGTTCCTTCACTGGACTCTGATTCTCCAAAGTGATGATGATCACAGATGAAGACAGTGAGTCGTAAAGTGGACGACGTCAAACTGAGTCTCTGTGGTGTTTGTTCTGTGTCGTCGTCTCGTCGCGGAGAAGAAGAAAAAAAAAAACTCGGCCAATTATCTCTGCAGGATCCTCGTCTCAGCGGCAGCACTGACCCCGTCTGTCACCCGCTGTCTGTCCTCCGGGCTGAAGGGGGCAGCGCCCGTCTTTGTCGGCAAATAATCACTGGCAGAAAGCAGCGATCTGTGGGGTCAGAGGTGGAGACGTCCACAAACAGACGCCGTCGGGCTGTCAGGGGGGCGGACCTTCAGTCACCTCCTCCTCCTCCTCCTCCTCCTCCTCCTCCTCCCGGCTTTACTTTGTGTCGTCTTCACCGCCCTGTGAGAGGAGCAGGTGGCGCTCTCGCTGTTCCTGCGCTGACCTCCTCACACTTTTCACCAGGAGCAAATCAGTGTCATCAGTGTCATCAGTGTCATCAGGACTGAGGAGACGCAGACACAGAGGCTTTCTGAGGATTTTAACTGAAAGGAACTTTGGGAAGATTCACTCTCAGGAGAAAATAACACACAGACACACAAACAGATACATGAACACACACAGACACACACAGAATATAAAAATAATACAAGAACAACAAAGAAAAAGATGGAATAAGTCAAATTTAGCATGAATAAACCACCTTAAAAGAGACAAGGACACAAGTCCACCTTAAAAGAGACAAGGACACAAGTCCACCTTATAAGAGATGTGATCACAAGTCCACGTTAAAAGAGAAATGGTCACAAGTACACCTTAAAAAAAGATGAGGGCACAAGTCCACCTTAAAAGAGACGAGGGCACATGTCCACCTTAAAATAGATGAGGACACAAGTCCACCTTAACAGAGAAGAGGACACAAGTCCACCTTAAAAAAGACGAGGACACAAGTCCACCTTCAAACAGACGAGGGCACATGTCCACCTTAAAAGAGACGAGGACACAAGTCCTCCTTAAAAGAGACATGATCACACGTCCACTTTAAAAGAGAAATAGTCACAAGTCCACCTTAAAAAAGACTAGGGCACAAGTCCACCTTAAAAGACACGAGGACACAAGTCCACCTTAAAAGAGACGAGGACGCAAGACCACCTTAAATGAGACTTGGTCACAAGTCCACCTTAAAAGAGAGGAGGACACAAGTCATCTTATTTAAGATGGACTTGTGACCAAGTCTCATTTAAGGTGGACTTGTGACCATGTCTGTTTTAACGTAGAATTGTGACCATGTCTCTTTTAAGGTGGAATGTGACCATGTCTCATTTAAGGTGGAACGTGAACATGTCTCTTTTAAGGTGGAATGTGACCATGTCTCTTTTAAGGTGGAATGTGACCATGTCTCTTTTAAGGTGAAATTGTATTATCTTTCATTCAAACTGAGTTCTTGGAGTCACCCCCTGGTGGCTAAATGCCAACATCCTTCACTTAACAATCGTGGAAAGTCTTTAAAGAGTGTGTGATGTTGTCGTTGTTGTGTTGCTGTCGTTGTTTACTTGGACAGACGCTTCACAAAGAGCTGTTTTTTTAGTTTCCTAATTATGAGACTGAGCAGAAAAGAGAGCGAGGATGAAAGAGCCACACCAGTGTGACTGGGGGAAATGAGCTCAGCTAACAGCGCTAACAGGAAGTACCATTATCACGCTGGGGGGGAGAAGGGGAGTTTACATGATTACAGGCTGCTGCTGCTGCGGCTGCAGGATGTTGAGCCGTGTTAGCTTGGCACGGAAGGTGAAGCTAATTGGTGCTTAATTACTGTCGTTGTCGTCCAACAGAGACACAAAGACACAGAGACACAGAGAGGGAGGACGAGGACGAGGACGATTGTTTGGACGCTGTTTGTTCTGTAATTGTCAGAGGAAGCACAAACAGGAAAAACGCTCCCTGATTTATGTTTTTATGTCTGGTAAAGACAAGGGCACAAGTCCACCTTAAAAGAAACGTTGGCACAAGTCCACCTTAAAAGAGAAGAGGACACATGTCCACCTTCAAATAGACGAGGGCACAAGTCCACCTTAAAAAAGACGAGGGCACAAGTCCACCTTAAAAGAGAAGAGAACAGAAGTCCACCTAAAAAAGACGGGGACACAAGTCCACCTTAAAAAAGACGAGGACACAAGTCCATCTTCCAAATAGACGAGGGTGCACATCCACCTTAAAAAAGACATGATCACAAGTCCACCTTAAAAAAGACGTGGGCACAAGTCCACCTTAAAAAAAAGAGGGGGACACAAGTTCATCTTTAAAGAGAGAAGTCCACCTTAAAAGAGAAATGGTCATAAGTCCACCTTGAAAAAGATGAGGGCACGAGTCCACCTTATGTATATATATATATATATACATATATACATATGTATTAATATCTGTGTGTACACGCCGCTCTAATTGCGTTGCCGAGGCTGTGACGGCTCGGACTCGGGGTCACACGGTGATACGTGTTATTACTGCTGCCATAGCAACCGTTACTGTGGAGAACATGAACATGCTGCTGCTGCTGATGCTGCTGCTGCTGAAGCTGCTGCTGCTGATGCTGCTGCGTCGACTGTAATGACAAATCCATTTGTACACAAGACAACAACAAAGGCCTCAATTACCACACACACACTCACACTCACACACAGACACACACACACACATTCTTGTACTTACTGCATACTGAGGACCAGTATTTCCACTTTATAAATCAACATAATTACAAATATCTACTTCATGAATGACATCTACAAAGAACTACTGGTTGCAGTACCATAAAATGTCTGCAGGTGGAGCTCCAGAGCAGAAAGGGCTGGAAATTTTTGGTAAAAAATTCAACAAAATGGTTAAGTCCAAAATTTGAAAAACATTTTTGACCCAAAATAAAAAAAAAATTGTCCCAAAATGTGAAAAAAAAAATTGTCCCAAAATGTGAAAAAAAAATTTTACCCAAAATGTGAAAAAAAAATTTTTACCCAACATTTGAAAAAAAAAAATTTGACCCAACATTTGAAAAAAAAATTTGACCCAAAATTTGAGAAAAAAATTGACCCAACATTTGAAAAAAAAAATTTGACCCAAAATTTGAAAAAAAAAAATTGACCCAACATTTGATAAAAAAAACTTTGACCCAAAATTTGAAAAAAAAAAAATTTGACCCAAAATTTGAAAAAAGAAATTTACCCAAAATTTGAAAAAAAATTGACCCAACATTTGAAAAAAAATATTTGACCCAAAATTTGAAAAAAAAAAATTGACCCAACATTTGATAAAAAAAACTTTGACCCAAAATTTGGAAAAAAAAAAATTTACCCAACATTTGAAAAAACAATTTGACCCAAAATGTTTGGCCAAAAATTTGACAAAAACGTCCTATGTTGTCCAAAATATGTTTTTTTTTTTTTTGACAAATTGAGTATATCATGTTTACGACCTAAGGAAGTGATTTCAATGAAAACAAAGTGAGGACCGGCCAAAATGTCCTCACTCCATAAAAATGACCTCACTTTGTTGGTTAAAAACCCTCACTGGTCCTCAGTATGGCGCAAGTACAAGAACACACACATACACACATCATCACATTAAAGATTTCCCGGATTATTGTTACAAATGTGAAATCACATCAATTGACTTTCTCCAGAGCCTCAGATTAGACGAGACTGCTCATAATCTCATCACAGCAGTGTGTGTGTGTGTGTGTGTGTGTGTGTGTGTGTGTGAGTGTGTGTGTGTGTGTGTGTGTGTGTGTGTGTGTGTGTGTGTGTGTGTGTGTGTGAGGCCTCTCAGAGATAATGGAAACTGTTCCCGACAATAACACTGAGGATTACAGGAGGGGGGCGGGGCAGGGGGCGGGGTCAGAGGAGGAAGGTGAGAGTATGATGACGGTGATTAGATCATGTGATGTTAGACACACACTCACAGGTTAATGTAGTGGAGTGACACGAGTGTGTGTCTGTGTCTCATCTTGTATTCATGGCTTTGTGAGGACCGTAGACACTGACCGTCTTTGTGAGGACCGTAGCCACACACACACACACACACACACAGAGTGAGCGGTGTGTGAAGGGTCAAAGGTTAAGCGTGATGACATCACAGCAGCAGTGAGTAGACGTTTATAAATGGTCTTGGTGTCTGTGAGTGAGCGAATCCATCACTCTGTGAAGACGCTCTCGCTCACAGACGCAATCTGTACTTTTCAATTTAGCCCAGAAATTGATAATCTGATTGAGACGTAATCTGGTTAACTGCAGCAGGAGGAGGAGGAGGAGGAGCAGGAGGAGGAGGAAGAGGAGGAAGAGGAGGAGGAGGAGGAGGAAGAGGAGGAAGAGGAGGAGGAGGAGCAGGAGGAGGAGGAAGAGGAGGAGGAGGAGCAGGAGGAGGAGGAAGAGGAGGAAGAGGAGGAGGAGGAGCAGGAGGAGGAGGAGGAGGAGGAGGAGGAGCAGGAATGGACGCAGGACAGCGTCCATTCACAAAATTTGTGAATGGACGCTGTCTATTTTTGTATATTATGTATTTTTGTGAGGACACATTTAATGTGTCCTCACAAAAATACACTGTAAAAAAATACATTCTTACATTTATTTTAGTGATCTGCTTTTACAATATATTATATAATAAGTTAATATAATTCATAAATTAAACATCAATCACAATTATTGCTTTAGTATTGAGTCATGAAAGTGTTTAATTTGCAACCTCAGGGGGCGCTACAGCTGAAACGTCAACATAATAACAAGCATTTTATCTCACTGTAAAGTAGAATTTTACGTATGCTGTAAAGTAGAATGTTACGTATGTCGTAAAGTAGAATGTTACATATGTCGTAAAGTAGAATGTTACATATGCCGTAAAGTAGAATGTTTCGTATGTCGTAAAGTAGAATGTTACGTATGTCGTAAAGTAGAATGTTACATATGCCGTAAAGTAGAATGTTTCGTATGTCGTAAAGTAGAATGTTACATATGTCGTAAAGTAGAATGTTACGTATGTCGTAAAGTAGAATGTTACGTATGTCGTAAAGTAGAATGTTACGTGTGTCGTAAAGTAGAATGTTACGTATGTCGTAAAGTAGAATGTTACGTATGCCGTAAAGTAGAATGTTACGTATGTCGTAAAGTAGAATGTTACGTATGTCGTAAAGTAGAATGTTACGTATGTCGTAAAGTAGAATGTTACATATGCCGTAAAGTAGAATGTTTCGTATGTCGTAAAGTAGAATGTTACGTATGTCGTAAAGTAGAATGTTACATATGCCGTAAAGTAGAATGTTTCGTATGTCGTAAAGTAGAATGTTACATATGTCGTAAAGTAGAATGTTACGTATGTCGTAAAGTAGAATGTTACGTATGTCGTAAAGTAGAATGTTACGTGTGTCGTAAAGTAGAATGTTACGTATGTCGTAAAGTAGAATGTTACGTATGCCGTAAAGTAGAATGTTACGTATGTCGTAAAGTAGAATGTTACGTATGTCGTAAAGTAGAATGTTACGTATGTCGTAAAGTAGAATGTTACGTATGTCGTAAAGTAGAATGTTACGTATGTCGTAAAGTAGAATGTTACGTATGTCGTAAAGTAGAATGTTACGTATGTCGTAAAGTAGAATGTTACGTATGTCGTAAAGTAGAATGTTACGTGTGTCATAAGTAGAATGTTACATATGCCGTAGAAGTAGAAAATGATGTACACACTGTAAAGTTGACGTTTATGTATGTAAATGAGGTGTGTGTGTGTGTGTGTGTGTTTTATTTCACTTCGTGTGTGTTTGTTTTCTCTCAGATGAGATTTTAAATTTCTCAGCTCCGTCTTTGTCTGGAAGCGAGCGTCGTTTATCTTAAATGAAGTTCAGTGAATGGACGAACACACCTGAGTTCATTTAGCCGCATAAAACTCAATAAAAATGTCCCAGCATGCTTCACTCTGACCTCCAGGACAGTGAGACACCAGGGACTGTTCTCCAGCATCCAATCAGTGAATTAACAGCAGTGACACAGTTTTCACAACAAAAGCCTCATGAAAACACAACCAATGACTTTTCAAAAGTAATAACTGAACAATAGCAGTGTGAACACACACACACACACACACACACACACAGAGGTAAAAACAGACGGCCGGTGAGCGGCGGGGGGTAACAGAGGGTGGCGCCCTCTGGTGGAGCGCTCGTCCCCGCGCCTCAGTCCCCACCTTCACCTCGTCCGTGTGTTCTCGCCGTCCCGTCGCCGTGGCGACGGCGGAGTCCACGCCGGCTCGCCTGCTGACGGCCGGTGGGAGGATTAATCGCCGTCGGATGGTGAAGCATCTGCTGCTCAATCACCACCAACTGCTGCTGAAACATGATTAAACTGCCTCTTACAGAGAACATGTGGAGCTGATATGACTGAACGTCTGTCTTTATCTCACTGTTAGACAGACTTTATAAACCACTCACTCTGCCACACCAAAGTCACTCACTCTCCCACACCAAAGTCACTCACTCTCCCACACCAAAGTCCATAGAGAAAACCAGTGATTTTAGCTCACAGGGACACAGGAGCTGCTGGTCCTCTGCTGCCTCGTGTGGTCACTTTGTGTCACTGAGTTAAGTCTAAAGTAAATATTTTAAAAGCTGAATTCACTAAAATCAGTCATTGTAAGTTAGTGAGAGTGAGTGACTTTGGTGTGGGAGAGCGAGTGACTGGTGTGAGCGAGTGAGTGACTTTGGTGTGAGAGAGTGAGTGACTTTGGTGTGGGAGAGTGAGTGACTTTGTGGGAGAGTGAGTGACATTGGTGTGGGAGAGTGAGTGACTTTGGTGTGGGAGAGTGAGTGACTTTGGTGTGGGAGAGTGAGTGACTTTGTTGTAGGAGAGTGAGTGACTTTGTTGTGGGAGAGTGAGTGACTTTGGTGTAGAAGAGTGAGTGACTTTGGTGTGGGAGAGTGAGTGACTTTGTAGTGGGAGAGTGAGTGACTTTGTTGTGGGAGAGTGAGTGACTTTGGTGTAGAAGAGTGAGTGACTTTGGTGTGGGAGAGTGAGTGACTTTGTAGTGGGAGAGTGAGTGACTTTGGTGTGAGAGAGTGAGTGACTTTGTAGTGGGAGAGTGAGTGACTTTGGTGTGGGAGAGTGAACAACTGACGTAGATTTTATGAGCTAAGTCTTTTGTTAAAAGGCTAAAATCAGTTTTTCCTCAGTGTCTCTGCAGCCATTTTGTCAACAGACGACAAAACAAGAAAACATAATTTCAGTATTTCTTATTGTCACGTGACTGCAACACTTTCTCATCTTAGAAAATGGAGGGAAATATTAAATATGATATTTCAGGATTTATTCAGATTTTCTGTGTTTGCACAAATTGAAAATGTGCATAAAAACACACCCTGTGTGTGTGTGTGTGTGTGTGTGTGTGTGTGTGTGTGTGTGTGTGTGTGTGTGTGTGTGTCTCTCTCTCTCTCTCTCTCTCTCTCCCTGTGTGTCTGTGTGTCTCTCGCCCTGCAGCAGCTCCTGCTGTTCCAGTCTAAAGGTCTCGGTCGGTCCTTGAACACAACACGACTCCATTTGTTCTAAATGGCCTGTTTCTGCTCCGTGACTGTGAGAGAGCGCCACCATCCTGACGTCAGCTGTCGCAGGTGCTTTCACGGCTTTACACACACACGCACGCGCGCACACACACACACACACACGTGTTTTAGTTGCAGACATGATGTAATGAGTCTCATTAAGATTTTCCTTTGGTGTCAAATACGTTGAATTAAAACACTGTTGTGACACAAACTCAAAGAGTGTTTTACTTTTATCACTTTGTCGTTTCTCAAGGAAAACTTCTCCTGCGAGGAAAAAAAAAAGATCATTCTGTTTGAATTCTTCCTTTTAAATGTGTAAATATCGTCTGAAAGAAGCCAAACACGTGTTAATAAGTGAAAAGTGATCATTTAAAGTGAAACTGAACCAATGGACCAGTGTTTTCAGCTGTAAACATTCACAGTTTAGTGTGTGTTTAGTGTGTGTTTAGTGTGTCATGAAATTACACATCATTTACACATGGAAATCAGTGCATCTACTGCCCCCTCTGGTCAAACACCAGCTACTGCATTCAACACTTTATTAACTCTGTCATTAGAGACAGTGAAACTGCGAACAATCTGTAAAGTAGAATGTTACGTATTTCGTGAAGTGGAATTTTACGTATGCTGTAAAATAGAATGTTACTTATGTCGTAAAGTAGAAAGTTACGTATGTCATAAAGTTAAATGTTAATTATGTAATTATTTAAAGTTACGTAAAGTAGAAAGTTACGTATGCCATGAATTAGAATGTGACGCACGTCGTAAAGTAGAATGTTACATATGCCGTAAAGTAAATTGTTACGTATTTCATGAAGTAGAATGTTACGTATGTTGTAAAGTCGAACATTACGTATGCTGTAAAATAGAAAGTTACGTATGTCGTAAAGTTTAATGTTAATTATGCCGTAAAGTCGAATGTTAAGTATGTCGTAAAGTGGAAAGTTATGCATGGCGTGAAGTAGAAAGTTACGTAAAGTAGAATGTTATATATGCCGTAAACTAGAATGTTACGTATGTCGGGATGTAGAATGTTACGTATGTCGTAAACTCAAATGTTACATATGCCGTAAAGTAGAAAGTTACATATGCCATAAAGTAGAATGTGATGCACGTCGTAAAGTAGAATGTTACATATTTCATGAAGTAGAATGTTACGTATGTTGTAAAATAGAATGTTACGTATGTCATGAAGTAGAAAATTACGTATGTCGTAAAGTTGAAAGTTGCGTAAAGTAGAATGTTACGTATGTCGTAAAACACAATTTTATCTATGCTGTAAAGTAGAATGTTATGTATGTCGTAAAGTAGAATGTTACGTATGTCGTAAAACAGAACGTTGTGTATCCCGTAAAGTAGCATGTTGTAGTTCCCTCTCCTAAATTGTAGCCTCAGAATAATCTTGGAGACATTATTTCATCGTAAGTTTGGTCACATTGTGACCGTGAAGCTGTTAAAGTTGTTATTTAACTTCATTCTAATCCTCAGAAGTGTCTTTTCTGTGAATACAAACGATTCTACGACACCGTTCTTCACGTACTTTCGTCCTGAGACGACGATAAAAGTGTGAGGATCATCTTTAATTCTCCTCTTTTGTCCCTGAACAACATTTGAGTTAAATTCCAGTTTTAGAAACCAAACACAGACGAGAGCAGAGTCAGTGCTGACATTTCTCTGCAGGTTGTTGTCGTCTCTGCACAGACGGCGTCCAAGGACGCGGCGGTTAGCGACGTTAGCGCGGGAGCTACCAGTCTGATGAACAACGAAACACTTTCAAGGATCCTTGAAAAGTTCTCAGCCAACATGCAAGTATTTTTTATAATATTATATTATTGGACTTTGTCCTTGTCTGAGCTGAGAGTTTCCTCTGGAGACACCTGCCACTGCGAGGACGGCGTCTGCGGAAGACACCTAAATGAAGAGACAGAAACAGTAGAGACACAAAGAGAGACGGTAGAGACACAAAGAGACAGTAGAGACACAAAGAGAGACAGTAGAGACACAAAGAGAGACAGTAGAGACACAAAGAGAGACAGAAACAGTAGAGACACAAAGAGAGACGGTAGAGACACAAAGAGACAGTAGAGACACAAAGAGAGACAGTAGAGACACAAAGAGACAGTAGAGACACAAAGAGAGACAGAAACAGTAGAGACACAAAGAGAGACGGTAGAGACACAAAGAGACAGTAGAGACACAAAGAGACAGTAGAGACACAAAGAGAGACAGTAGAGACACAAAGAGACAGTAGAGACACAAAGAGAGACAGTAGAGACACAAAGAGAGACAGTAGAGTCACAAAGAGATAGTAGAGACACAAAGACACAGTAGAGACAGTAGAGACACAAAGAGAGACGGTAGAGACACAAAGAGACAGTAGAGACACAAAGAGAGACAGTAGAGACAAAGAGAGACAGTAGAGACACAGAGAGACAGTAGAGACACAAAGAGAGACAGTAGAGACAAAGACACAGTAGTGACACAAAGAAAGGCACAAAGAGACAGTAGAGACACAAAGAGAGACAGTAGAGTCAAAGAGAGACAGTAGAGACACAAAGAGATAGTAGAGACACAAAGACACAGTAGAGACAGTAGAGACACAAAGAGAGACGGTAGAGACACAAAGAGACAGTAGAGACACAAAGAGAGACAGTAGAGACAAAGAGAGACAGTAGAGACACAGAGAGACAGTAGAGACACAAAGAGAGACAGTAGAGACAAAGACACAGTAGTGACACAAAGAAAGGCACAAAGAGACAGTAGAGACACAAAGAGAGACAGTAGAGTCAAAGAGAGACAGTAGAGACACAAAGAGATAGTAGAGACACAAAGACACAGTAGAGACACAAAGAGAGACGGTAGAGACAGTAGAGACACAAAGAGAGACAGTAGAGACAAAGAGAGACAGTAGAGACACAAAGAGAGACAGTAGAGACACAAAGAGAGACAGTAGAGACAAAGAGAGACAGTAGAGACACAAAGAGAGACAGTAGAGACACAGTAGAGACAGTAGAGACACAAAGAGACACAGTAGAGACACAAAGAGAGACAGTAGAGACAAAGAGAGACAGTAGAGACACAAAGAGACAGTAGAGACACAAAGAGAGACAGTAGACACAAAGAGAGACAGTAGAGACACAAAGAGAGACAGTAGAGACACAAAGAGACAGTAGAGACACAAAGAGAGACAGTAGACACAAAGAGAGACAGTAGAGACACAAAGAGAGACAGTAGAGACACAGTAGAGACAGTAGAGACACAAAGAGACACAGTAGAGACACAAAGAGAGACAGTAGAGACAAAGAGAGACAGTAGAGACACAAAGAGACAGTAGAGACACAAAGCGAGACAGTAGAGACACAGTAGAGACAGTAGAGACACAAAGAGACACAGTAGAGACACAAAGAGAGACAGTAGAGACAAAGAGAGACAGTAGAGACACAAAGAGACAGTAGAGACACAAAGAGAGACAGTAGAGACACATTTCACCTCAGAATCTTTGATGTTTTCTTTTTTTTAAAGAGCTTTTTATTATAATTTGAATAAACAGTAAATTTATGGACCTTTTGCTGCTCAGAGACACTTAAAACGTCCGTATATGTGAAGATAAAACATGTGACACGACTCGTTGAAAAGCTCTTTTATTTTGAAGGATTCACGTCGTGGTCTCTGGTCTGTTACAGCTCTGTTGTGTTTGAGGATTTAACGTCAGGCCTCGTCTCCATTTCAATGTGTTCTTGACATTTTTATGAGTTTTATGTGCAACATTCATCTGCGTTATTGTGTTATTTGTGTTGATGCTGTGAGTGATATTATGGTCTGTGGGCGGTTTGTTTTCCTGCGTCGTGCTGCTGTCGCTCGTCGCCTGTGGGGACAATAAAGTATATTTGATTGATTGATTGATTCACAGCTATAAACATGGTGCTAACACGCTGATTAGAGCTGAACACTGTGGCAGCTTTAAAGGTCCAGTACGTAACATTTAGCAGAATCGACTCATTAGTGAGTTTTAAAATTACGTATGCCGTAAAGTAGAATGTTGTAAAGTAGAATGTTACGTATGCTGTAAAGTAGAATGTTACGTATGCTGTAAAGCTAAATTTTGTAAAGTAGAATATTAGTTTTGCCGTTAATTGAATATTGTAAAGTAGAATGTTACGTAAGCCGTAAAGTAGAATGTTGTAAAGTAGAATGTTACGTAAGCCGTAAAGTAGAATGTTGTAAAGTAGAATGTTACGTAAGCCGTAAAGTAGAATGTTGTAAAGTAGAATGTTATGTATGCCGTAAAGTAGAATGTTGTAAAGTAGAATGTTACGTATGCTGTAAAGTAGAATGTTGTAAAGTAGAATGTTACGTATGCCGTAAAGTAGAATGTTGTAAAGTAGAATGTTGTAAAGTAGAATGTTGTAAAGTAGAATGTTGTAAAGTAGAATGTTACGTATGCCGTAAAGTAGAATGTTTTATGTATGCCGTAAAGTAGAATGTTGTAAAGTAGAATGTTACATATGCCGTAAAGTAGAATGTTGTAAAGTAGAATGTTACGTATGCTGTAAAGCAAAATTTTGTAAAGTAGAATGTTAGTTTTGCCGTAAATTGAATATTTAGAAGTAGAATGTTACGTATGCCGTAAAGCAGAATGTTACGAATGCCGTAAAGTAGAATGTTGTAATGTAGAATTTAACGTAAGTCGTAAAGCAGAATGTTGTAAAGTAAAATGTTACGTATGCCGTAAAGTAGAATGTTGTAAAGTAGAATGTTACGTAAGCCGTAAAGTAGAATGTTGTAAAGTAGAATGTTACGTGAGCCGTAAAGTAGAATGTTGTAAGGTAGAATGTTACGTATGCCGTAAAGTAGAGTTTTACAGTAAATGACACAATGATTAAAAACAATTCCGTTTGTTATTGACCGTTTATGTCGAGTGTTTCCACGACATTCCATTGACGTTACTCACATCATTCCGAACTCAAATGATCAGAGAATTTTGCAGACATGTTTTTGAGGCTCCGCCCACATTGATGTGTGTGTGTCATGTGCCCGTGTGTGTGTGTGTGTGTGTGTGAGTGTCGATGGAGATGAAGCTGCTGCTGTTCACCATAAATCACTGAGGATCAGAGAGTCACCACACACACACACACACACACACACCGCCTGTCCATCAAACCTGCCTTCCTCTCTCTCATACTCTCTCTCTCTTCATCCTTTCATCCTCTCAGTCTGTGTGGGCAGCATCAGCCTCAGCATCAGCTCTCTCAGTGGGGGCATGGCGCCCCCCAGAGGAGAATTCTTCCAGCACGTCCTCGAGCAGCAGCAGAATCAGCAGCAGCAGAATCATCAGCAGCAGCAGAATCATCAGCAGCAGCAGCAGCAGTACAGGGACACATCATGAATATTTCACCAGGTTTAACTCCACTTAAAAATCTGAAAATTATAATTGTTCAGAGTTTTTTTCCACACTTTCCTCTGACGGCCTGTAAAGTAGAATATTGTAAAGTAGAGTCTTTTGTATGCTGGAAAGTAAAATGTTACGTATGCCGTAAAGTAGAATTTTAGGTATGTGGTAAAGTAGAATATTGTAAAGTAGAACGTTACGTATGTTGTATAGAATCATTCCAACAAACAACGGTAAATGTTTTTAATCATTGTGTTCTTTTAACTTAACATTCTACTTTACAATATTCAGCAGCAGAATCATCAGCAGTAGAATCATCATCATCAGCAGCAGAATCAGCAGCAGCATCATCATCATCAGCAGCAGCAGTACAGGGACACATCATGAATATTTCACCAGGTTTAACTCCACTTAAAAATCTGAATATTTTAATTGGTCAGAGTATTTTGACGTCCTCGTCTCATTCGCCTCATCACACTTTCATCACGTTGTTTACTGACGTGTTTCACTGGGACTTTAAAAACTCTGGGTGTTTCACACTCACAGGGCGAAGAGGAGGAGGAGGAAGAGGAGGAGGAGGAGGAAGAGGAGGAGGAGGAGGAGGAGGAGGAGGAGGAGCAGCGGTGGCGGCTGCGTCCACATCAACATAAACAGCTGGAGGAAAAGTGATCTTGGTAAACGTGTGGAAACAGTGATGAGCACGTTTTCACCTCAGTTTGTTCTTCTGTTTCTTCGCGTGTTTAAATTTAGATTTAATGTGATTTAAACGTGTTTGAAATCCAAACAAACTGTTTCTGTTGCTGTAAACGTGACATGAAACATAATGAGCTGACGTCACATTAAACTCAGCTCTGTTGTTCTTTCATTATTCTTATTTATAGCAGCCTGGTGTTCGTTCATGTCCTGAATCTGGAAACTTTATTTACTTCTTCTTATTCTTTCATTTCTATATTTATGTTTTTACTCTGCATATATATATATATATATATGTGATATACGTGATGATAAAACTGTGAATGAAAAGATTCATATTGTGCTCATACGGAGTGAATTGGCACTAGCTTAGCTTAGCTTAGCTTAGCATAGCACAAAGACTAAAAGTAAAGGGAAAGTAATTGTTTTGTCGAATTAACGATTTTGTAGCCGGACGTCGTGTCAACGATGTCGACGGAAAAAACGTAACCGTTGATGTTCGCGTCCTGAGGTAACGGAGGCTAACACGTTAGCGAGCTAACAGTCGGCTAATGTCACATTAATGTCAACAATTGTGACAGTTTCTACCATTAAAAACAAACTGTGTCTTCTCTATCTTCAGTATCTTCTCTATCTCCAGTGTCTTCTCTATCTTCAGTATCTTCTCTATCTTCAGTGTCTTCTCTATCTTCAGTGTCTTCTCTATCTTCAGTATCTTCTCTATCTTCTCTATCTTCTCTATCTTCAGTATCTTCTCTATCTTCTCTATCTTCTCTATCTGCAGTATCTTCTCTATCTTCAGTATCTTCTCTATCTTCTCTATCTTCTCTATCTTCAGTATCTTCTCTATCTTCTCTATCTTCTCTATCTGCAGTATCTTCTCTATCTTCAGTATCTTCTCTATCTTCTCTATCTTCTCTATCTTCAGTATCTTCTCTATCTTCTCTATCTTCTCTATCTGCAGTATCTTCTCTATCTTCAGTATCTTCTCTATCTTCTCTATCTTCAGTATCTTCTCTATCTTCAGTATCTTCTCTATCTTCAGTATCTTCTCTATCTTCAGTATCTTCTCTATCTCCAGTGTCTTCTGTCCTCTGTGTCCTCACCATATTTGTCCATATGAAGCTAAAACACAGACCTTGGATTTGTTTTCTCTGCTGTAGCAGGAGGAGGAGGTTAGATGATCACACAGATGATGCACACACACACACACACACACACACACACAGACACACAGACACACACACGGACACAATGTTCCAGCAGAGAACAAAACAAGTGACCCCATCATTTGAAAAGGGCCAGAAGGAGGCGGAGTCGTCCATATTTAGTCCAGTTTTAGTCCATTAGCAGGTGCAGTGGATACACACACACACACACACTCTCTCTCTGACCACTCAGCAGAATATGAGGACACGCTGCACCTGAACGCAGCACCAGGTCAGAGCTGATGAGGCTGAGTGTTTACTCTAATAATAATAATGCTTTTGGAAACTGTGGAAGCAGAAAATGAGGAAGTGTTGGTGAAGTGGACATGATGTTAGAGCGACTGACCAGTGGGAGGCAGCACAGAAAACAACAAAACAACAACAACAACAACAACAACAACATCCTGCAGTTCACAGGACGAGTGGCGTCCACACGGATTAATGGAGCCAACTCTGAGTCTCAGTGAGGAGCGCCCCCTGCTGTTCAGACAGTCAGCATCAGCACAAGTCTGTGAGCTCTTTAAGAAACCGAAGTGTGTAAACCACTCACTCTCCCACACCAAAGTCACTCAATCTCCCACACCAAAGCCCATAGAGAAAATCAGTGATTTTAGCTCACAGGGACACAGGAGCTGCTGGTCCTCTGCTGCCTCGTGTGGTCACTTTGTGTCACTGAGTTAAGTCTAAATTAAATATTTTAAAAGCTGAATTCACTAAAATCAGTCATTGTAAGTTAGTGATGGAGGCAGCAGTGGATCAACAACTCCTGTGAACTCCTGTGTGCTGTGATGTTAAAATCACTGGTTTACTCTATGGACTTTGGTGTGGGAGAGTGAGTGACTTTGGTGTGGAAGAGTGAGTGACTTTGGTGTGAGAGAGTGAGTGACTTTGGTGTGGGAGAGTGAGTGACTTTGGTGTGGGAGAGTGAGTGACTTTGGTGTGGGAGAGTGAGTGACTTTGGTGTGAGGAGAGTGAGTGACTTTGGTGTGGGAGAGTGAGTGACTTTGGTGTGGGAGAGTGAGTGACTTTGGTGTGAGGAGAGTGAGTGACGTTGGTGTGAGGAGAGTGAGTGACTTTGGTGTGAGAGAGTGAGTGACTTTGGTGTGGGAGAGTGAGTGACTTTGGTGTGAGGAGAGTGAGTGACTTTGGTGTGAGAGAGTGAGTGACTTTGGTGTGGGAGGAGAGTGAGTGACTTTGGTGTGGGAGAGTGAGTGACTTTGGTGTGGGAGATTGAGTGACTTTGGTGTGAGAGAGTGAGTGACTTTGGTGTGGGAGAGTGAGTGACTTTGGTGTGGGAGAGTGAGTGACTTTGGTGTGTGAGAGTGAGTGACTTTGGTGTGAGAGAGTGAGTGACTTTGGTGTGGGAGAGTGAGTGACTTTGGTGTGGGAGAGTGTGACTTTGGTGTGAGAGAGTGAGTGACTTTGGTGTGAGCGAGTGAGTGACTTTGGTGTGGGAGAGTGAGTGACTTTGGTGTGGGAGAGTAAGTGACTTTGGTGTGGGAGAGTGAGTGACTTTGGTGTGGGAGAGTGAGTGACTTTGGTGTGAGAGAGTGAGTGACTTTGGTGTGGGAGAGTGAGTGGTTTACAAACTGAGTCTTTGTCGGGGTCATCATCATCATCATCATCTGCAATCACTGTGAGACTTAGCTATCCTTGAAAAGGTTAGCTAGCAACATTTTAGCATTGGAGTTAAAGTAGGAACAAACGTCACACTGACTTTTGTGGACACCCTGGTGTTTGCTCTGTGCCAGCAGGTGGCAGTAATGCACCAATACATGTTTGTGTCAACCACCATAGAAGAAGAAGATGAAGAATGAGTGAGGAGAAGAGGAGGAGCTTTGTGTTTTCACCTGTTTGGATTAAATCTGCTTGATTGTGAAGCTGTGAAAACAAAGATGAGGTGAGTGACATTTAATCTGTTATTCTGTTAATCTGTTAATCTGTTAATCTGTTAATCTGTTAATCTGTTCACTGAGTGAAGAAGGTTTTATGTCGAGTATTTTTCTTTGTGTGAACTCACAGACGAAGCTACGTCAAGTTTAGCCTCCGAGTGAGAAGAAAGGAGCGGCGGCCATTTTGTGATCGAGTAGCGGATTAGCATGTTTTTGTTCATTTATCAGTTTCACTGGGATTAGATGATTCATTCACACACACATATATATATATATATATATATACATATACATATTTATATCTGACAGTGACGTCATGTGTGTATAAGTACTCATGTGCGTGTAAATGTGTGCATACAGGTTTTTATCCTGACGGCGACTCAGGGGGAAAATGGCGTTGCTTCTGAATGAGTCATCACTTTTCCTGCTGCAACACGCTGAGTCAAAACACTGAGTCATGGTAAGACTTCACCATCACTGATGTTTCTGTGGATCCTGTTTATATTCAAGCACAGCCAAATCACACTCGTGTATGTATAGATATATATATATACATGTATATATATACATGTACATATATACTGTATATGTACATGTTTGTTCAGTTTAACTCATTTTGTTGTTGTTGTTGTGTCCTCCTAACTCCTAAAGACATTAGAAGTGAGAAAATAAAAGCTGAAAAGAAACATCATAATTATGAGAAAATGACATTTTAAAAACTGTGTTTTGAATGTCTTTTTTTTTTTTGAAATTCAAGTGAATGAATCCTTCTTTATGATTTTAATCCGTTAATAATCTGAGAGTTCAAACATCTAATCTCAGTTTGTGGTCTTTTTATGAACGGCTGCTTTGAACTTAGGGAATCTTTTATTTTGGTAACAAATCTTTGTTCCGCACTTCCTGTTCCTGATCCCTGATTTATTTATTTATTTATTCATTTATTCATTCATTCATTTTTTTATGAATAAATAACTAAATATGAAGTCGTCAATATTTGACGTATAATATTATGTATATATTATTATATATTATATTGATGTTAGAGTCAGAAAATAAATATAAAAGTTTAGGATGTGAATCAGTAAACAAAATAATTTGTATTATTTATAAGTGAGATATATATATATATATAGTACACGTGTATATATACGTATTTTTACGTATATGTGTATGTATATATACGTATGTATACATATATATGTATATATGTTTGTATTCATATATATATGTGTGTGTGTTTGTATGTTTATATGTATATATGTATATATACATACATACATATATATAAACATCTATACGTATATATTTATATATATATATATATATATACATATACTGTGTATGTACACACATAACTAGAGAGCAGAATAATGCAGAGTGAGTGTCTTTGATGATCCTCATGTCTGTTCTCTAACATAATAGACGTCAGTTCAGCTTCAGCTTCAGCTCTTTTGTTGCCATGACGACGGCAAAGGAACTAATAAGCTGCTGGAGAGCAGATAAGGCTGCGAGCGGCTGGAGGGCCGCGGCGGCACATTATCGCTCTAAGTGCCGCCGCTATTATTACAGCGAGCGCCAGGTGTTTTCAACCAGTCACCTTTGAACTCTGCGTGGACGAATCAAACGCACCTGACACACACACACACACAGTGTTCTGGTTGTGTGCAAACGTCCGTAGAAAAATAGAAATGTTAACATTTATTTGATTGATTTTGACTTCTAATATAATACATAATAAGAATATTCATGAATATTCAATCCGTGATTATTATCAGTGATATTATTATTATTGTGGTTATTTATAGGTGTTTTGTTAGGAAAAGTGAAAATGTTTCAAATATAATATGAGGTTCAAAGAAAATCTGAAACTATTTAAAACTTAAAGTCCTGAAATAATGAAAATATTAGTTTAAACATTATTTTACTGCTCAACTCACAGATGCTAGCTTGTCTAACCCTAGCTCAACTCACAGATGCTAGCTTGTCTAACCCTAGCTCAACTCACAGATGCTAGCTTGTCTAACCCTAGCTCAACTCACAGATGCTAGCTTGTCTAACCCTAGCTCAACTCACAGATGCTAGCTTGTCTAACCCTAGCTCAACTCACAGATGCTAGCTTGTCTAACCCTAGCTCAACTCACAGATGCTAGCTTGTCTAACCCTAGCTCAACTCAGCTTGTCTTTTCATTGAAATCACTTCCCTAGGTTGCTATAACATGCTATACTCAATTTGTCCAATTTGTTTTTCCACATTTTGGACGAAATAGTATAGTGTGACATTTTGTCAAATTTTGGACCAACATTTTTTTTGCCAAATTTTGGACCAAAAACTTTTTTTGCCAAACTTTGGACCAAAATGTTTTTTGTCAAATTTTGGACCAACATTTTTTTTTGTCAAATTTTGGACCAACATTTTTTTTTTGTCAAATTTTGGACCAAATTTTTTTTTTTATCAAAATTTGGACCAAATTTTTTTTTTTATCAAATTTTGGACCAACATGTTTTTGGTCAAATTTTGGACCATTTTTTTTTTTTGTGAAATTTTTTTTTGTCAAATTTTGGACCAACATTTTTTTTGTCAAATTTTGGACCAACATTTTTTTTTGTCAAATTTTGGACCAACATTTTTTTGTCAAAGATTTGTTTAAATTTTGGACGACATAGTATAAGTATGATGTTTTAGTCAAATTTTGGACCAAAAACTTTTGGTCAAATTTTGGTCCAAAAACTTTTGGTCAAATTTTTTTTTTTAATTTTGGTCGACATATTTTTGTAAAATTTTGGACCAAAAAATAATAATAATAAAAAAAAAAAGTGTTTTCCAGCCCTTTTTGCTCTGGGGCTCCACCTGCAGACATGTTATGGTACTGCAACCAGTAGTTCTTTATAGATGTCATTCATTAAGTAGATATTTGTTATTGTGTTGATTTATAAAGTGGAAATGCTGGTCCTCACTTAGTCAGCAACCCAGTCCTCAGTATGCAGCAAGTACAAGAATGTGTGTGTGTGTGTGTGTGTGTGTGTGTGTGTGTGTGTGTGTGTGTGTGTGTGTGTGTGTGTGTGTGTGTCCTTCAGCTCTTGTCTTTACAAACATAAGAGCCTCCATTTTGTTTGCTGCTGTTTTTAATTAAACTTCACTTTGATGAAACGAGAAAAACCTTGAAAAGACTTTTATTTCAAACTCCGCCCACAAGTTTATTAAAATTCAACTTATGGATAATAAAAGCTTTCCCGCTATTAGCGTGTGTGTGTGTGTGTGTGTGTGTGTGTGTGTGTGTGTGTCCTTGGTGTTCAGCTGTGAGTGTTCTGCAGAAAAGAACCTGTTCCTCTTCTAAAAAACACACAAAGGTGGCTTTTTATTTCCATGTTTATCACCTTGAGTCTGAATGAGCAGCAGATGAAAACACACACACACACACACACACACAGACACACACACACACACACACACACACACAGACACACACACACACACACACACACACACACCTGCGTCTCTTCTTTTCTGTTTGTGAATCATTTCTTTGACACCTGATCATTTTTCTCTTCCTCTTTTCAACAAAACAAACATGAATTAGTTTATTTTTCAACTTTGTTTGAGGAAAGAAATGAGAAAATACTATATATATGTATATGTATATATATATATAAATATATATATATGTATATATATATATATATATATATTCAATATATATATATTTGACAGAGTGTGAAGAAAAATGATAATAATTTAAGATCCTGAGAATAAAGCAGTGATAAAAGTCACAGACGGAAGAAAAATGTCTCAATATTCCACAAATAAAGTCATCATTTATGGAGAGAAAAAGTAATAATATCACACACACACACACACACACACACACACACACACACACACACACACACACACAGTGAAGCCTGTCATGTGACGCGTCATATGAAAAACAAAGATTATTAACAAACATTTTCTGACATCTTTAAGGATCAAAAACGCCGTACTGTCCCTTTAAGGCGTCACGTGACCCCGCCATCGCCGTCGCTCCTCGCGGCCGATAATTGCGCGTCATTAGCGCCGCGTTTATCCTCCTCTCGACTCTTTAGCGTTCATAAAAGATCAATCAATCGCATAAAAGCGCAATCGAAGGAGAGAGGAACACTCGCACAGGAAACCTTAGCAGCAGCAGCGTGAGCAGTGCATGCTGGGAAGTGGATTATGGCCGACGCCCAGAGCTGCTGCTGCCGCGGCGACGGCGCTACACAATCCTAATGAGCTCCTCTTCACACCAGGCGTTTGAGCTAATCAGGCGTATCAAACGCTCTCAGAGAAACGGCTTATTTATGTCATTTTCTCTCTCACATTAAATTAAGAGGGATTTAGAAAAAGGGATTAAAATTCTTACACTTGTAAGAAGCACTTCATTAAGAGTGGGAATAATACACACATTATTATTGAGGTACATATATATATATATATATATATATATATATATACACATATATTTATTTGCAGAAAGTTGTTTCCTGTAAAGTTTCCTCTCCTCCGTCACTCGACACATTGTTCGTGAACAACAATGAACGAGTGTTTGCATCGCGAGCGAAAAACACACAAATCTGATTCAGTGATCGATGAACGACACAATGAGCCGAGATGAGACTGTGTGTGTGTGTGTGTGTGTGTGTGTGTGTGTGTGTGTGTGTGTGTGTGTGTTTTTGCCTCATTTGCAGAAATAAAATAGTTTGCCGTCAGAGAAACAACAGACCCTGAAACTTTCATCTCTTTCAGTTTCTAAATGTTCAAAAAAAGAATGAACATCAAATGTTACCAACCATTATTATAATAATTATCATTTATAAATAAATAAATAACAATAACAATAATAATGCCTTTCCGACGCTCAAGGACACTTTACGAGGACGATAACAACAGATGTCAATCTTTCACAATCTCACCATATAATCAAAGATCCATTTCTGATCCGCCAAATAATGAGCCGTTCTATACTTGGCTACCAAACATACTTGGTCTACCAAATAATGGGCTATTCTTTAAATACAGCATCCGACAGAGTGCCAAATAATGAGTCGTTCTATGCATCCACCAACAGACTGACCGCCAAATAATGAGCTGTTCATTAAATGCAGCATCAGACTGACCGAAAAATAATGAGCTTTTCCATACATCCACCATCAGACTGACTGCCAAATAATGAGCTTTTTCAAACATCCTCTGATTGAGTGACTGCCAAATAATGAGCTGCTCTTTAAATGGAGCAACAGACTGACCGCAAAATAACAAGCTTTTCCATACAACCACCATCAGACTAACTGCCAAATAATGAGCTAGTTTATATCCACCATCAGACTGACTGCCAAATTATGAGCTCTTTCATACATCCACTGTTTTACTGACTGCCAGATAATGAGCCGTTCTATAAATGCAGTATCAGACTGACTGCCAAATAGTGAGCTGTTTCATACTAGAACTTTTATTGTGAGATTTGTTAAAGACGTCGCTGTGAAGAGACGGATTCTCTGATCCAGTCCAGTCCGTCCGTCTGTGATCCAGTGTCCGGTGTTTGTGCTGTGATCGTAGCGGCCGCTCTGTTTGTCTGAGACTCCCAGGAGACGGGAGTTGTTGTTGTTGTTGTTTGTGTCGGACCAACGACGACTTGATTGACAGATAAAAATAAAAAACAAAGGCAGAGACAGAATTCCCAGCGGTCGCTCCGCACTCCGACAACTTTTCCATTAAAGCTGCGAGAAAGTTTTGTGAGATCAGGATCTGCGGCGCGTCCACGCGTCCTCATGGTTGTGTAGCAACTGAAGCGTCGTCCTTTTTAAGTTTATTTTCCTACGACAGGAGGAACTGTGAGGGAGGGAGGGAGGGGGAGGAGTTCACGGAGGAGGCATCCGTCGCCATGAGGCGTTCAGGGACTGTGGTCGTCCGTTTATTTTCTTCAGAAATCAGCAAAAACAGCCAATCTGCTGCAGGCAAAATGACTAATGAGGGACAACAAAAGACACTTTTTTACGTCTTTGAGGACATGCTCGAGTTTGTCTTTGTGTCGGGTTACGACAGTTATTTTCTTTAGTTAGTGACATTTTGTATGGGACAGAATTAGGGCCACATGTAAATATTGTTTGGATGATATATACATAGGCCTGGCTGCCAAATTATGAGCTATTCTATCGGTATACCAATAGATGTCACTGCCAAATAATGAGCTGTGCTTTACATTTACCAATAGGCGTGACTGCCAAATAATGAGCTGTTGTATCTATTTACCAATCGGCGTGACTGGCAAATAATGAGCTGTGCTATACATTTACCAATAGACGTGACTGCCAAATAATGAGCTGTTCCATACATTAACCAGTAAGTGTCACTGCCAATAATGAGCTGTTCTATACATTTTACAATAGGTGTGACTGCCAAATAATGAGCTGTTTTATCATTTTACCACGAGGTGTGACTGCCAAATAGTGAGCTGTGCTATACATTTACCAATAGGCGTGACTGCCAAATAACGAGCTATTCTACACATTTACCAATAGCTGTGTCTGCCAAATAAGGAGCTGTTGTATCCACTTACCAATAGCTGTGTCTGCCAAATAATGAGCTGTCTTATCCATTTACCAATAAGCGTGACTGCCAAATAATGAGCTGTTGTAACAATTCTCCAATAGGTGTGTCCTGATGGCCCTGATGCTCTTCTGAAGTTTTGTTACATTACCATATTTCGTCGTAAATTTGGTAAATAAGTACCTTTTACATCGTGTATATATATATATATATATACATACATATGTATGTTTATATATATATATATATACGCATGTATATGTATATTACTGTCCTACTTGATTGACATGATGGTGACTATTACAGACTCACACAAACAGGATCATATTAAAGTCGTTCACGGTTCATTTTTAAAACTCTATTTTCCACGTGAACTTTTCTGAACTTGACTCCGAGGCGTCGACTCGCTGTGAAAAGAATCGCAGAAAAGGTCACGAGTCGGACGATTGGCAGCTGGTATTTGCGCTGCCGTCATTCGTCGGCGCGCTCGCTCGCTCGCACGCCGTCCCGCGAGCTGCCGTCGCCGCGGTGACACGAACAAGCCACTGAGCGTGTGCGCCGCCTGACAGACGGACGTGTCGTCTCGGCACGGAAACAAAGACCTTCTTCCATTACAGGCAGTCAGAATTAATTTAAAAAAATTTTTTTATTAATTATTATAATTTTTATAATATATCATTAATTATTGAGACACATTTCGAATTAGACACTTTTATTTTGAAATTCTGGACGCTCATAACCTTGCTCTGAAACTCGCTCAATACAGATAAACGTAAATAATCTTTTTTTATTTCTTTGTTTTCAAAAAAAATGTCACATGATGCCAAAACCTCAATACAATATAGAAATATTGATATATTTATTCTTATATAATTGTCTTCTAATAAATAAAATATCGCAGAATCACTGTATCGTGATTGTTTTTATCGTTAAGTTCGTCTGCGATTTTTTTGCTGAATCTTCTGAATCTGTTTTAGTCGTGATTTTAGTCATTACTTTAGTCATTTAAGTCCTAGTTTGAATCATAGTTTTAGGCGCAGTTTTAGTCATGTAAGTCGTAGTTTTAGTCGTTAAAGTTGTAGGTTAAGTCGTAGTTTTTGTCATTGTTTTAGTCGTCGTTTTAGTTGTTTTTGACGTCGTTTGTGACGTCATTTAAGTCTCAGTTGTAGCCGTTTTCTTCGTTGTTTTAGTCGTAGTTTTAGTTGTGATTTTAGTTGCTTAAGTGGTAGTTTTAGTCGTTAAAGTTGTAGTTTAAGTCGTAGTTCTAGTCATTGTTTTAGTCGTAGTTTTAGTTGTTTTTGACGTCGTTTTAGTCGCAGTTTAAGTCTTGTTTTAGTCCTAATTTTAGTCGTTTGTCGTAGTTTAAATCATAGTTTCGGTCACATTTTTGGTTTTAGTCATGTAAGTTGTAGTTTAAGTCGCTGTTTTAGTCGTCGTTTTAGTCTCAGCTTCAGTTTGTGCTTTTAGTCGCTTTCTGTTGGGTTTTAGTCGTAGTTTTAGTTGTTTTAGTTTTTAATCTTTATTAAATAAAGTACAGAACATGTCCTCAGTGTCCTCTTCCTTCACTATCGTCCTCTTCATCGTCCTCAGACGTGGGAACCTTTCATCGATGACCTCTGACCTCTGAAATATCGCACAGACGACGGCGTCGTCGCGGACGTCAAACGGGCGACGAGCGGACGCTGACATTTCAACACACGGAGACGATGTGACCGAGATTCCACGAGGAGGGGCGGGGTCAGAGGAGGCGGGGCGGGGTCAGCGGGGGATGAGCGGCGGCGAGGAAGGGGGGGGAGGGGGATTGCGTTGGAGGCGGAGTGTTGGTTTTTATAAAGAACAAGTCAAAGAAAAAGCAGTGTGGCAGCTGGTGATCGCCCTTTAACATCAACACGTCCTGCTGTAAACACAAGGAGACAACTGTGATGGAGCGCACACACACACACGCACACATCTGTGTGCGTGTGTGTGTGTGTGTGTGTGTGTTAAATGGTTATTTGCTCCAGCTGCCTGAGCCAATAGGATTTAACCAGGCGTGGAGGTGTGGACACACACTGAGGTTTCGACCACGATTAGACTCAGAGCTCAGGGATTACCTGAGTGTGTGTGTGTGTGTGTGTGTGTGTGTGTGTGTGTGTGTGTGTGTGTGTGTGTGTGTGTGTGTGTGTGTGTGTGTGTGTGTGTGTGTGTGTGTGTGTGTGTGTGTGTGTGTGTGTGTGTGTGTGTGTGTCGCTATTACTCATGCTGTGGGGACCTTCATCTGTTTAGGGGACATATCCCATTAAAGAGTCCACACAACATAAATCATTAAGTTTTAAGATACAGTACCTTTTTTTTTTTTTGCTGTTATGTTTGTGTCAGCTGTTTTTTGTCGTTGTTGTTGTTGTTGTTGTTGTTGTGAGCGCCCCCTGTGGCTTCGACCAGCAGCATCACATAGTCAAACAATATCTATGTCTTTATATCGCTGTTAAACGGACTTTTCCTCGTGTTAAACTGAAGATGGTAAACCACTCACTCTCCCACACCAAAGCCTATAGAGAAAACCAGAGATTTTAACATCACAGGGACACAGGAGCTGCTGGTCCTCTGCTGCCTCGTGTGGTCACTTTGTGTCACTAAATGAAGTCTTATTTAAATATTTCAAAAGCCGAATTGATAAAATCAGTCATTGTAAGTGAGTGATGGAGGCAGCAGTGGATCAACTAACTCTTTATTAGTAAAACACTTAAGAATAATAAATAAAAAAGTTTACACGAGGCAGTAAAACACGTCTCAAATCAAAGAAAAGGATTAAAACGTGTTCACGGTGACGTCGTCATGTTTATTTCTGCAGAAAGTGAAAGATCTGCTTCCTCTCGAGCGTCTGGAGGGGAATTAAAGCTCATCATCGATTCACACCGTGATGAAAAATTCATTCTGATTCAAGACATAAACTGACGCCGCTAATTGAACCAATTTGGCTCCGACGTTATTTCCCACAACCCCCCACTGCTGCTGCGCCGGCTCCTCTGTGCTCCCCGGTCTGTTTCCTGCTTCCTGCAGAATTAATGCAGATGTAAATGAGAGGAAGTGGAGACGATGCAGAGTCGTGTTCGCCGTGTGCTTCTGAAACGCTCATCTACGCTCTAAAGTGGAAAAAAACACCCGGAGTCAACGGTGAAGTTTGAGCCGAGCGATAGTCGCTCACGTTTACCGTCGACTCGACGCGACGGGATCGGGATTTACTGTCAAACTGCTCCATAAACACACATTTATTCACATTAACACAAAAAAAAAAAAAAAAACCTGGAAACGTTGATCATTTTCATCAGAAAACTCGTTAAAAACATTGAAATTCATCGTGTGAGGGTCTGTTTTTGTGAATAATTGTGCTGAGATCTGGCAACCCATGACTTTTCAATGTGTGCACGTTGTTTTAGTCGTAGTTTAAATCTTAATTTTAATAAAATTTTATTAATAATAATAATAATATATATGATAATAATTATAATAACATATATGATTATTATAACAATAATAATCATATATGAGTATAATAATAATAATAATATCTATGATTTATAATAATGTTAATATCTGTCATTATAATACTAAGAGGAGACACTCCATTGACACGAGTAGCCGAGCGGATTCGCCGCCATTTTGGACTGAACCAACGACTCGCTTTAACAGCGGAGAGACGTAAAATATGACATTCCTGTTTACGAGAGGGAGTTAATCTGGTTAAAACTGCGAGTAAACAACGGTCATGGCATCATTTAATATAAACACTTCCCCTTCACTTCATTTACCTGTTTGTAGTCATACAGTAAGGCTATATTTACGCAATTAATGCAACAACGCCTTGTAAAATCAAGCCTGCTTTATGCACAGAGCGCGTTAAGGTCTCATGACGTACCTTTGATTTCCTCTTCAAGTATTTATTATATGCACCAAACACCAGGAAAACCAAGAACACTTGTTATTAAGTCGTTAGAGTTACTCATGTATAAAAGTTATGAAGCTACACAGTGCTAACTTCTATTTGACTGAAGTCATTGTTAGCATGAACACTCATAGTTGGCTCATAATGATGTCAATAGATCCATAAAAGAATCGACGTGCTCCTCAGTTTGTTGTCTTTGAACACAATACTGCAAAAGCTGCTCCATGTTCTCAAATCTTTGATTTTGAGCCTAAAACGATGTAGGACACAGTCGACGATCGTCTCTAAAATTGTCTGAAATTCCCGTCCCTACTGTCATAGCTGCTTTTATTGAAAAAAACAGAACATCTTTATAAAGTAACTGAAGTCGTGAAAATCTCCCCCCCCCCGACCCATCGGTCAAGCTCCCCATTAGCCCCGGGAGAGAGAAAATCCTGGCGTCGTGCCTGGTTTCTCTTCATCAACACAACCTCACAGTTTTCACAATAAAAGTCTGAGATTCTGTTCATCCACACTAAGCAGTGTTAGAAACACACACACACACACACACACACACACACACACACACACACACACACACACACACACACACACACCTGCTGACATCATTGATCACATGAGTTTTACAGAAAGAGAAGAAAAACAGAATTTAATGAACCAACTGTAAGAAATGGAACAATTAACCCACAGGTGATGGATTACAAAAGGATAATGTGCTCCTTATTGTCTTCTACTGTGTGTGTGTGTGTGTGTGTGTGTGTGTGTGTGTGTGTGTGTGTGTGTGTGTGTGTGTGTGTGTGTGTGTGTGTGTGTCTGTGTGTCTGTGTGTGTGTGTGTGTGTGTGTGTGTGTGTGTGTGTGTGTGTGTGTGTACACGGGGAACACAATGTTAATCCCCTGGATTATTAGTGTTCTTGTGTGTTACATAAATGGAAATGTTCTGCTGTTGGTTTCCTGTACGCAGCTAAAAGGGGAAGCCTGCAGCCATTATCTCCACCATTGTTCTCTCTGTGTCTTACACACACATACACACACACACACACACACACACACACATACACACGCACGCACACACACACACACACACACACACTCCTCCTGGCTGCGATTAAACAGACTCATGATGCAGAGCGTCAGGCTGCAGATGCGTGAAACATGATTATTTCAGTCATCACTCAGTTTCATAAGTGTGTGTTTACATTCTCACTGTTTCTCTGTGATCGTAAAGAACACACACACACACACACACAGACACACACACACACACACACACACACACACACACACACACACACAGACATGCACCGTAATTAAATCATAAATCAAAACAATGGAGAAGAAAAGCTGGTTTCAAAATGTGAAATAATAATCTGTGCTCTGATTTCAACACTGTTTATGGAAATAATTCAAAACAATCTGACAGATTATACTGCAGTGTTCAAACCACTCACTCTCCCACACCAAAGTCACTCACTCTCTCACACCAAAGTCACTCACTCTCTCACACCAAAGTCACTCACTCTCCCTGCACCAAAATCACTCACTCTCTCACACCAAAGTCACTCACTCTCCCACACCAAAATCACTCACTCTCTCACACCAAAGTCACTCACTCTCCCTGCACCAACGTCACTCACTCTCTCACACCAAAGTCACTCACTCTCACACACCAAAGTCACTCACTCTCCCACACCAAAGTCACTCACTCTCCCACACCAAAGTCACCCACTCTCCCTGCACCAAAGTCACTCACTCTCCCACACCAAAGTCACTCACTCTCCCACACCAAAGTCACCCACTCTCCCTGCACCAAAGTCACTCACTCTCTCACACCAAAGTCACTCACTCTCACACACCAAAGTCACTCACTCTCTCACACCAAAGTCACTCACTATCCCACACCAAAGTCACTCACTATCCCACACCAAAGTCACTCACTCACTCACACCAAAGTCACTCACTCTCCCACACCAAAGTCACTCACTCTCACACACCAAAGTCACTCACTCTCTCACACCAAAGTCACTCACTATCCCACACCAAAGTCACTCACTCACTCACACCAAAGTCACTCACTCTCCCACACCAAAGTCACTCACTCACTCACACCAAAGTCACTCACTCTCACACACCAAAGTCACTCACTCTCTCACACCAAAGTCACTCACTATCCCACACCAAAGTCACTCACTCACTCACACCAAAGTCACTCACTCTCACACACCAAAGTCACTCACTCTCTCACACCAAAGTCACTCACTATCCCACACCAAAGTCACTCACTCTCCCTGCACCAAAGTCACTCACTCTCCCTGCACCAAAGTCACTCACTCTCACACACCAAAGTCACTCACTCTCACACACCAAAGTCACTCTCTCCCACACCAAAGTCACTCACTCTTCCTGCACCAAAGTCACTCACTCTCCCACACCAAAGTCACTCACTCTCCCACACCAAAGTCACTCACTCTCCCACACCAAAGTCACTCACTCTCCCACACCAAACCTCATAGAGAAAACCAGTGATTTTAGCTCACAGGGACACAGGAGCTGCTGGTCCTCTGCTGCCTCCTGTGGTCACTGAGGTCAATCAAAATGAAGGATTTTAAAAGCTGAATTCACTAAAATCAGTCATTGTAAGTTAGTGATGGAGGCACTTGTGAACTCCTGTGTGCTGTGATGTTAAAATCACTGGTTTACTCTATGGACTTTGGTGTGGGAGAGTGAGTGCCTCATTTTTGAATATTTAACTGCTGAATGAAATCAAGGATAATAATAATAATAATTATCTTTATATAATTTTGTCCACATTTATAGACATTAATAATCTGAACTATTCCTTTTAAAAGTAAAACATCAAAGGTTACGTCACAGAATAAAAGTTTTCTCCTCGTCATTTAAAGTCTGACGAGAGGGAAAAAAAAAAACAACAACGTTAGCATTTGCGAGGTCATTGGCGAGCAGATCCACAGCTCCGCCTCCCAGCTGGCCGCTCTGACCTGGACGCGGCGGCCATCTTCCTGGTCCTCGCTGTGTCCTCGTGTCCTACCTGTGAATCCAAGCCGAACTCCTCAAACTGTGTGAGGATCAGAGGCCGAGCAGCGACTGTGGAGGACGAGATTCAGCACAAACAGACAAACTTCACTTTCTCCTCGTTCGTCTAGGATGACGACGACGACATGTTTGTCATGAAGACGACGAGAATAGATTTGATCTCATGACGTGAACGTGACGCGATGAGAACGTAGAGAAACAGTCTTTACATCATGGTGTTTCACGTTCACTTGGACTCTGAGATGTTCAGTTATGTTGTGGAAGTCTTCATTTGGTACCAACGTTCACCTGGACTGTTTTATTTATACTTTGTCGCTCAAAAGTCACTGAGAGGAGAGTTTGTTCTTCAGAATTCGGCGTTAACGTTCAAAGATGTTCAGTTTAGATGTGAGCGCGGGGGAGGAAAAAAAAACAACGTTTAATCAATGTTTTTGCGTGTTTTTGCGACACAGTCAACAGCATCAGAGGGAAACGCTGATCTCAGCCTCTGGTCTTTAGAGTCGGAATCATTTTTCTGTTTTTTGTTTTTTTTCAATATTCTGGGGTTTTTTCAAACGTCACAAACTCGAGCAGCAGAAAGAGCAGCGGCTTCCTCAGGCTGTGTGTGTGTGTGTGTGTGTGTGTGTGTGTGTGTGTGTGTGTGTGTGTGTGTGTGTGTGTGTGTGTGTGTGTGTGTGTGTGTGTGTGTGTGTGTGTGTGAGACCTCTGAGGGAGAAACAGGATGTATCAATCTACAGAAACAGATCTGAGTGGAGGCCCCGGCCGCCGTGGAATGATGGGACCGGTGGCGTGAACCCGTTGACAGGTCAATTATTCCCCCAGCTGAATTACAGCATATAATATCTAACCCAGCAGAGGGAGCACAGATGCAAACACCCCGCGGGGAGAAATATGCCACTTCCTATATATTGAATCCCTCCTCCTCCTCCTCCTCCTCCTCCTCCTCCTCCTCCTGCTGCTGTTTCCTCGACGGAATCAGAGTTCACTCGCGGATAAAGCGCCCGCCGCCGCCGCCGTCCTCGCTGTAACGAATGGCCGACAACGCTCATACGTCAGTGCTGCTGCTGTGGTTGTGTTTAAGAACTGATGTGTGTGTGTGTGTGTGTGTGTGTGTGTGTGTGTGTGTGTGTGTGTGTGTGTGTGTGTGTGTGTGTGTGTTCTTGTTCTTGCAGCATACTGAGGACCAGTGAGGGATTTTAACCAACAAAGTGAGGTCATTTTTACAGAGTGAGGACATTTCGTCCGGACCTCACTTTGTTTTCATTGAAATCACTTCCTTAGGTTGCTATAACATGCAAAAAAAAATTCTGATTTTGGACGACAGGACGTTTTTGTTAAATTTTTGGCCAAAAATTTTGGGTCAAATATTTTTTTAAAATTTTGGGTCAAATATTTTTTTTAAATTTTGGGTCAAATATTTTTTTAAAATTTTGGGTCAAATATTTTTTTAAAATTTTGGGTCAAATATTTTTTTAAAATTTTGGGTCAAATATTTTTTCAAATTTTGGGTCAAATATTTTTTTTCACATTTTGGTAAATATTTTTTTTCAAATTTTGGTAAAAAAAAAAATTCAAATTTTGGTAAAAAAAAATCCCAAATTTTGGGTAAAAAATTTTTTTTCAAATGTTGGGTCAAATTATTTTTTCAAATTTTGGGTCAAATTTTTTTTTTTTATTTTGGGTCAAATTTTTTTTTCAAATTTTGGTAAATATTTTTTTTCAAATTTTGGTAAAAAAGAAAAATTCAAATTTTGGTAAAAAAATTAATTCAAATTTTGGTAAAAAAAAATCCCAAATTTTGGGTAAATTTTTTTTTTTCAAATGTTGGGTCAAATTATTTTTTCAAATTTTGGGTCAAATTTTTTTTTTTATTTTGGGTCAAATTTTTTTTTCAAATTTTGGACAACATAGTATAGTATGACGTTTTTGTCAAATTTTGAACTAAACATGTTTGTTGATGTATGATGTTTTTGTCAAATTTTGGACCAAAAATTAAAAATCTAAAAAAAAATTCCAGCCCTTTTTGCTCTGGGGCTCCACCTGCAGACATTTTATGGTACTGCAACCAGTAGTTCTTAGTAGATATTTGTAATTATGTTGATTTATAAAGTGGAAATGATGGTCCCTACTTTGCCAACAACCCAGTCCTCAGTATGCAGCAGAAATATGAGAGGAAATAATGCTAAAATAGTCGCATGTTATTTTGCTCAGTATTTAATCTCCAAGAGGCCAAAAAAAAAACACTGTTTTATAAAACTGTTTGACATTTGGACGCAGAAATACAAACTGTTAAATGTTTAAAGAAACACTCACTTTCCCACACCAAAGTCACTCACTCTCCCACACCAAAGTCCATAGAGAAAACCAGCGATTTTAGCTCACAGGGACACAGGAGCTGCTGGTCCTCTGCTGCCTCGTGTGGTCACTTTGTGTCACTGAGTTAAGTCTAAAGTAAATATTTTAAAAGCTGAATTCACTAAAAACACCTGTGTGTGTGTGTGTGTGTGTGAAGTCCCGCCTCCTCTCTCAGAGGAGATGACGTGACTCCGCCCCCTCGTTGAGCCTCAGTCAGAGTGATGGTGGCTGAAGTGAATCGATGCTCACGCTGTGATTTATGGTGTTTGCTGAGGTCAGCACTCGCACAGATGAAGCTTCCAGGAAGTTTCCTCTTCCTCCTCCTCCTCCTCCTCCTCCTCCTCTTCACTTCCTCGTTTGCCTACATTAGTAATGGAGACAAATGTTGCATTGCATCCTGGGAGACTTCTCTTATTGGACGAGAGAAAGAGAGCGTTTGATTTTTTTTTTCTCTCCATCGTTTGTTTCTAAAACAGAGGGTAAAAAGAGCTGCAGTGGTTTCCATGGCAACGCCACACTTTCTGCACGATTTTTAAAAGACGGCTAAACTATCATGAGCTAGCCTCGCTAACACCAGATAGCATCGTTGCCTCTTTAGATTTCACAATATTTTCTGATATTTTGTGCGGTGACGATGAACTATGGTGTTTGATCTTAGCAAAAAATGGTGCTTAATCTTAGCATCATAGCCAGTTTGGGTATACAAGCTAATGTTTAACGGTGGCTAATGTCAGCATCAGAGCTTGTTGTCCTAACTAGCAAACTAAACCACTTTGTTTGATGAACACATTATTTTGTGTTACAGCTGTGTTCGCTAACTAGCAAGCTAATTTGGTCAATTAGCTAAAAACTATTTTGTTATTTCATAAATAAAAAACGGTGGTTGATCTTATCGCTACATCAAAGTGTGCTAGTTAGTGAGCTAATGTAGACAGGTTGATTAAACGGTAACTTATTTAAAACATAAATAGTTAGCGGTTAATTAGCGTAATTAACAACAGACTTAAGTGTCTTCATCAGTGTTTACCCGGTCACACTGAGATAATCGTGCAACGGTAATGGAGTAATTAGTTGTGTATATATGTAGTTTTTATACATATTTAATGTTTGTTTACGTATTAGCAATGGTTTGCTAGCAAGCTAGTGTAGTTTATTTGAGCTTAATTATCACACTAAATTAATCTAATTTAGACATAAATAACTGGATAATGTTAGCATTTATAGCTAGTTTTGATATAAACTCACGGTGGTGGTTAGTCTTAACATTATAGCAATGTTTGCTTGCTAGCAAGCGACTGTAGTTGATTTGATGAACACATTAAACATAATTAACACATTCATGTGAAACATTTAATTAGCTTTATAGCCAGGTTGGCTACCAACTAATTTAAACTACTTTGAAATTTCATACATAAACAATGGTGGATAATGTTAGCACTACAGCTAGGGTTTTGCTAACTAGCAAGCTAATGTATTTTAAATGACATTGGTTAATCGGAGTTATTGCTAGGTTAGCAAACTAGCAGACCTGCTGTCTTTGTCTGTCTGACTGTTAGCATGTGCAGACGCTAAGACACTGAAGTGTCTCTGGAAGGAGAAGATGTTTTTGTCCTCAGTCAGACAGAAGAAGAAGAAAAAGAGAGGATGATGAGGTGAAATCACAGCTGTTTGTGCTCACGCTCACTTCCTGTTTGTCTTTCAACATAAAGTGCTTTTTTTAGAGACGAGCTAATGAAGGACGACGCTGGCGGCAGGAAGCAGGAGACAGGCTTTCAACTGCAGAGGCAATTATGGGATGGATGGATCTGTGTGTGTGTGTGTGTGTGTGTGTGTGTGTGTGTGTGTGTGTGTGTGTGTGTGTGTGTGTGTGTGTGTGTGTGTGTGTGTGTGTGTGTGTGTTAATGATGTGTACAGTTGTCCCGTCGTCTTCTGATCACGTCTCAATGTTTGTGGACAAACTTCACAGACGGCAGCAGATCTGAGTTCTGCTCGTGCTGCTGATCCAGGGTCAGGTTTAAAACCCCGTTTAAACCAACATTTAACACAAGTAACAGTGATGGTTAAGGACTCAGCTCAGACTGGTTCAGACCAGACTGGTCCAAAGCAATCCAGTCCGGACAAAGCACATCAGTCCAGTTCAAAGCTGGTTAGTCGAAACCAGAATCTGAATCTGGACTCTGACTCTGGATTTGACCCCGGATTAATATCCTCTTGCGTCCTCTGTCTTCAAATCCTGGTCTTTAATGAAGGACGTCTGTCGTCTTTGTCTCTGGACCCTGGATTAGTGTCTGCGTCTGAACGTGACACGTTCAGTCACGTTCATCCTGTCATATTCATCCTGTCATATTCATTCAGTCACGTTCATCCTGTCACGTTCATCCTGTCACGTTCATCCTGTCATATTCATTCAGTCACGTTCATCCTGTCATATTCATCCTGTCATATTCATTCAGTCATATTCATTCAGTCATGAGCAGCAGGAGTGAGCAGGTCTATGTCACTTCAAGTCTACGATGTTTAAAGAACACGTTCACGTCTTTATCTCAGTGTTAAACTGAAGTTTGTAAATCACTCACTCTCCCACACCAAAGTCCTCCTGCGTCTCCTCCTGAATATTTAATCTCAGTTTAAATGACAGCTTCACTCTTTTATTATTATTATTCTTATTTGAACGTCCTCACTCTCTCTCAGGGGTGAATTATTAACGCGACACCACCTGCAGCGAAGGTCCCACACCATAAATCTTCCCCCTCACACACACACACACACACACACACACACACAGTCAGAATTATGGATTTAAATGCTGCTGAATAATTCATGACTCAGCTTTATCTGTGTCCATGACCAACGCAGTCCATAAAGTTTTTTATTGACACGGTCAGTAACGATGTGGAGACAATGTGACCTCTGACCTCTGACCTCTGACCTCTGACCTCTGACATCATCAGCTCTGTTGAGTCCACAAACAAACAAGGTTTTATCTTCTCAGTTTTTTAAACTTCTAGTCACAAATAATAATAATAATAATCCTCGCCTCCTCTCGCCTCCTTGCCTCACCGTCTCTCCTCGCCTCTCCTCGCCTCCTCTCCTCGCCTCCTCTCCTCGCCTTCTCTCCTCGCCTCTCCTCTCCTCCTCTCCTCGCCTCTCCTTGCCTCGCCTCCTCGCCTCCTCTCCTCGCCTCCCTTCCTCACCGTCTCTCCTCACCTCTCCTCTCCTCCTCTCCTCGCCTCTCCTTGCCTCCTCTCCTCGCCTCCTCACCTCCTCACCTCTCCTCGCCTCCTCTCGCCTCCTCTCCTCGCCGTCTCTCCTCGCCTCTCCTCTCCTCCTCTCCTCGCCTCTCCTTGCCTCGCCTCCTCGCCTCCTCTCCTCGCCTCCCTTCCTCACCGTCTCTCCTCACCTCTCCTCTCCTCCTCTCCTCGCCTCTCCTTGCCTCCTCTCCTCGCCTCCTCACCTCCTCACCTCTCCTCGCCTCCTCTCGCCTCCTCGCCTCGCCTCGCCTCCTTGCCTCACCGTCTCTCCTCGCCTCCTTGCCTCCTCTCCTCACCTCCTCTCCTCGCAGTCTCCCTAATAATATCTCATTTATATCTGATTTATATCCATATATGTATATATGTGTATATATATATATATATATGTGTGTATTCGAATCATTTATATCTTATTTATATATATATATATATATATACATATATATGTACATATATAATATATACACATATATATATATGTACATATATATACACATATATTGCTGAATTGTCAGACTTTTCTGTTGAAGTTAAATAGTTGAGTTGTTAAAACCATGTAAATGTGTTAAAATGAGAATAAACGTCGTAATATAATCTCATTTAAACGTATAATCTTTAACACAAACTCAATGAAAACAAAAGAGTGAAATAATAATAAAGAGAAAAATAAAAGAACGAGTCAAACTTTTTTCCGCAGAGAGAATTTATTAAAAATGCAGGAATAATAATGAGAGATTTGTGAGGAGCTGGATTATGATTAAACTTCACTGAGGTTTAATCATAATCTGCTGCTGCTCATATTTCACAAGAATAATAATCTGCAAAAAAGAAGGAAAGAGAGAAATAAAGAGGAAGAAGTTCACATTAACGTCCGTCTGAGAGAAACATGAACACTTGTATTATTTAATCACGTCATTTATTTCTGAGGCCAGAATTAAACCAGTTAATGAAAGATTCACACGTTCACGATCAATAATAAACCTGAGAGGAAATGAAGCGGAGGAAGAAAACATCGGAAATAGACTTTAAACACGAGAACCAAGGGTTTCATCACCACCGTTAAAATATATAAAATATACCTTTAAAAAAGGCAGAAAGTTTATATTTATATTACAGCTCTGTTTTTAAAAAAACAATATTTTTCATTAAATTTACAGAAATATGAAAGAATAAGAAAATCTTTTAAATATTGATTTTTTCTTGTCGCAGAAATTAAAGTTACATAAACAAGTTAAACCAACTGGACGTTGTTTTACAGTGTAATAATAATAATGACGAGCCGCTGCGTTTAAAATGATTTTCTTAGTTTTTATGTTTAATTTTGTTCAATGTTTCATAAAATCTGTATTTAAATGGTGTTTTTATTTGACTTTTTTGACATTTAGAGGTTTTTATTCATTTATTTTACTCAAATATGAAAGAATAAGTTGTGAAATTGCAACTAAACGTTGTGGATATTTAAAATATTCTTGCTTTGAAAGCAGAAATTAAACTGAATTAACGTTTAAATTGTTGCTTTCAAAACCAGAGTTTATTCAAAATACTGATAATTCACAACATTTAGATGAGATTTCAAAACTTATTCTTTCAAATAAAAGTAAAATTAATGAACAAAGGTCACGAGTCGTGTTTTTGTGAAAGAATAAATAAATAAAAAGGACAATTTAAACACAGATTAAATGAAATATTGAACAAAATTTGACATAAAAAAAAGTTTTAAAAGTAGCATCATTCATTATTACACTGTAAAACAATATCAAGTTGATTTAAGTTATAATTCAGTTTAATTGTTGCTCTTAAAACAAGAATCAAGTTAAAAAAAATACTAATCATTCACGACATTTAATGAAGTTAAATGAAGTAGTTTTGTGAAAGAATGAATAAATAAATAAATAAAAAGACAATTTAAACACAGATTAAATGAAATATTGAACAAAATTAGACATAAGAGTGGCATTGTTCATAATTACACTGTAAAACAATATCAAGTTGATTTAACTGATAATTCAGGACATTTAATGAAGTAAAATAATGTATAAAAGGCTCATGAGTCGTGTGTTTTTGTGAAAGAGTAAATAAATAAAACCTTTTTTAATGTCAGAAGGTGAAATAAAAACACAATTTAAATAGAGATTTTATTAAATGACGAGACATAAAAACAAAGAAAAATGAGCTTTTTCACAATAAGATATTTAAAACAATCATAAATGTGTAGGTGTTAAATTTAAAGAGTTTTTATTATTGTCGTAAAAAATCACAAAGTGAAGAATAAAAAATTTAAAAAACATTTCTTTTGTGGATTAAATGTGGTAAATCTTCAGCTTCACACATCTGCAGCCTCCTCTCTGTCTCTAATGCATGCTGGGAGATGATGGGGGGGTTCGGTGGTGGGGGGGGGGGGGGGGTTCGGTGTGCGTGCAGCGGCCCTGGCGGTCCTTAATGCAGCTGTCACACGTCGCGCTCCATCGATGCGTTTCCCCCTCGCGCCGTCGCCGCTGAGATTCTACGGCTCTTAAATGAGCCGCAGTGGTGAGGAACAGCAGCGGGGGATCGCCTGTCGCCGCGGCAACGCCAGCCACGGTTCGCCGTGTCATTAATCTCACCGGAGAGTTTATTTTCTTCTCCTTCGCGATTTATTCACACCACGACGACGACGACGACGACAAATGAAGCCGTGAAAAAGTCGAGAGGAGACGACAGGAAGTGACGTCGCGCGTCGTCTCATCGGCCAATCAGGAGCCAGGACTGTGGCGGGAAAGTGGACGGAAACACCTGGGAAAAACAGATTAGTTTGCTGTTTCTTCCACATGAAAATAAAGTAATATGGGTTAGAGGTTAGGCTGTGTCACCTCTGGTGCTAGCTGCTAATGTTAGCATTCAATAGTAACCTATACTATCATTCTGCATTATCGTTTTTAATGCCATATTAGCATGTTAGCATATAAATCACATCATTTGCAGCCTGAGACACTGAAACTCACTCTCGGTGAAAACAAAATGGCTGCCAGCAGAGACAACGAGGGAGAAACAAAAGACTTAGCTCATAAAATCTACGTCAGTTTAGGTCTACGACGTCTTTAAGAACATGTTCATGTCTTTATCTAATTAATTTAGACTTTACTCAGTGACACAAAGTGACCACACGAGGCAGCAGAGGACCAGCAGCTCCTGTGTACCTGTGAGCTAAAATCACTGGTTTTCTCTCTGGACTTTGGTGTGGGAGAGTGAGAGCAGCAGCAGAAACAGTTAAAGTTTGACCTCAGTTACACACAAACACGTCGGCGTCTCCGTTTCGCTGTGAGTTCGGACAGAAAAAGCTCGGGGCCCAATCAGGACGTCAGGACGTCCCCACACTGAGACCCGTGATCCACTGTGTCCAAACTGTCTCTGACAGAGGAGGACGAGAGGGACGGAGACGCTGCAGCTGATAATTAAGTGAGTCCAATTAGAGTGACTTCAGAGGGGTCAGCCGGCCACCAGGGGACGCTGCTGCTGCTGCTGCTGCTGCTGCTGCTGCTGCTGCTGCTGCTGCTGCTGCTGCTGCTGCTGCTGCTGCTGCCGCCTTCATCTTCACTCCTGAAGATCTGAGAGACACAGGAAACGTCTTCAGGGACAGTGAGGACACATTTAAGTCTCCTACAAAAGAAAAGTGAAACCAAACCTCAGAGAAAACCAGTGATTTTAGCTCACATGGACATGGAGTGAGTGACTTTGGTGTGTGAGAGTGAGTGACTTTGGTGTGGGAGAGTGAGTGACTTTGGTGTGGGAGAGTGAGTGGTTGAGATAAAGACGTGACATCGTAGACTTAAACTTAAGGGTTAAAACCAGGAACATGGACTTTTACAGTCAATATTTAAATGTTAATATCGTAGCTCCTCCTCCTCCTCCTCCTCCTCTTCCTCCTCCTCCTCCTCCTCCTCCTCCTCCTCCTCCTCCTCTTCCTCCTCCTCCTCTTCTTCCTCCTCCTCCTCCTCCTCCTCCTCCATCATCTCTGTCCTCACTGAGGAGGAAACAGTGGCCCCTCACGCCCGGGGCCCGCGCTGCCATCTTTGATTATTTATGAATCTGATTAATAATCTGCTGCTGCTGCTGCAGGAGGAAGAGGAGGAGGAGGAAGAGGAGGAGTCCACAGAAAATCCCAGAAGCAACGACGATGATGATGGTGGTGCACCTCCTTCCTTCCTTCCTTCCTTTCCTGTCTCCTTCCCTGTCCTCTCACCATCAAAGGTTCCTCTGAAGTGGACAGAACTTTCCTTGAGCGTCTGTCCTGTAGCTCCGCCCCCTCGCCGTCTTTTTTCCCGTATTTTCTTGTGTAAACAGATGAAGATTAATATAATCTGTGTTTTCTCATCATCTCTTCATTAGCGTTACCTCTGCTCTTATACATTATTCAGCCTGATGTTGGCGCTCTCTCCACAAACTCATTAAAAAACCATTAAATCCTGATGATTCTCAGAAGCTGCAGCTTTGTTTTGAGGAGATTTAATCCAGACACTCAGATTATACTGTACTGTACCTTTAAATGACTGATCTATGTTTACACCTGAGTATCTAGATTGAAGTTTGTAAACCACTCACTCTCTCACACCAAAGTCACTCACTCTCTCACACCAAAGTCACTCACTCTCCCACACCAAAGTCACTCACTCTCCCACACCAAAGTCACTCACTCTGCCACACCAAAGTCACTCACTCTCTCACACCAAAGTCACTCACTCTCCCACACCAACGTCACTCACTCTCACACACCAAAGTCACTCACTCTCTCACACCAAAGTCACTCACTCTCACACACCAAAGTCACTCACTCTCACACACCAAAGTCACTCACTCTCACACACCAAAGTCACTCACTCTCCCACACCAAAGTCACTCACTCTCTCACACCAAAGTCACTCACTCTCCCACACCAACGTCACTCACTCTCACACACCAAAGTCACTCACTCTCTCACACCAAAGTCACTCACTCTCACACACCAAAGTCACTCACTCTCACACACCAAAGTCACTCACTCTCACACACCAAAGTCACTCACTCTCCCACACCAAAGTCACTCACTCTCTCACACCAAAGTCACTCACTCTCCCACACCAACGTCACTCACTCTCACACACCAAAGTCACTCACTCTCTCACACCAAAGTCACTCACTCTCACACACCAAAGTCACTCACTCTCACACACCAAAGTCACTCACTCTCCCACACCAAAGTCACTCACTCTCCCACACCAAAGTCACTCACTCTCTCACACCAAAGTCACTCACTCTCCCACACCAAAGTCACTCACTCTCACACACCACAGTCACTCACTCTCACACACCAAAGTCACTCACTCTCCCACACCAAAGTCACTCACTCTCACACACCACAGTCACTCACTCTCACACACCAAAGTCACTCACTCTCCCACACCAACCACCACCTGTTGTTAAAGTCTGTCTAACAGTGAAATAAAGACGTGATCGTGATCTTAAAGACGTCGTAGACTCAAAGTGACGTAGATTTTTCACGTCTTATCTCAGTTGTGTTCTCTCTGATTCTCTCTGAGTTTCCAGAGGAAACAGAATCTCTTCTGACTGAGTGTTTTAAACACTCGTCTAGAGCGTTTTCATCCGTTTGTCTGTTAAAGGTAAAAACTTCTTCAGACTTTGGGCGATGAATGGAAGGTGTTTGAGGAGAACGTGGAGAGAGATGATTTCCTCAGGGAGGATGTGGAGTGTTTTTGAGGAGAACCTGGTTCCTCCGTCTCCTCTGACATGATAATTGAAGCTTTTCCGCTGCCTCTGTTGTCGTCTCTCTCAGGGGAGATGAACGTCCTCTCTGTGATTTGCCGTGGGAGTTTAACAGTGTCTGTGATCACACACACACACACACACACACAGTTAAAGACTCAGTGTCAGGTGCTCACAGATAATCTGCAGTCGAGGATGAAGGAGGAAGTGATGATCTGCTCCTCCTCCTCCTCCTCCTCCTCCTCCTCCTCAGACATTTTTCATCCTGTAAATGTTCTGACTTTATCTTTAATCGTGAACTCAGGTCTGAAGTTAATCCAAACACTGAAGATAAAGACGTAGATTTTATTTACTGAGTCTGTTCAGTGGTTAAAAACTGTATTTCAACACCAAACCTCATAGAGAAAACCAGTGATTTTAGCTCACAGGGACACAGGAGCTGCTGGTCCTCTGCTGCCTCGTGTGGTCACTTTGTGTCACTGAGTTAAGTCTAAATTAAATATTTTAAAGCTGAATTCACTAAAATCAGTCATTGTAAGTTAGTGATGGAGGCAGCAGTGGATCAACAACTCATGTGAACTCCTGTGTGCTGTGATGTTAAAATCACTGGTTTACTCTATGAACTTTGGTGTGGGAGAGTGAGTGACTTTGGTGTGGGAGAGTGAGTGACTTTGGTGTGGGAGAGTGAGTGACTTTGGTGTGAGAGTGAGTGACTTTGGTGTGGGAGAGTGAGTGACTTTGGTGTGGGAGAGTGAGTGACTTTGGTGTGAAAGACTGAGTGACTTAGGTGTGGGAGAGTGAGTGACTTTGGTGTGGGAGAGTGAGTGACTTTGGTGTGGTGGTGAAACTCACTCAGCTAAAATCAACCGTAGCAAGTGTTAGCTTCTTCAAAGTCGCATAATTAAACACATTGCTGCTGTTAGCGTCACTTTGGAGAAGCTAACACTCAAATTGATGCTAATGGTAGAAACATATTTTACCATGCAAAGTGTTAGCATGTGTAACTGGAAGCTAACAGTAGCTACACTGAGTGTTAGCTTATTCAAACCACTGCTAGCAGTAGCAACAGATTGAACCACACCCGGTGTTAGCTTTTACAAAGTGAGGCTAAACATAGCGATGTATTTTAACACGATAAGTGTTAGCCTCTTCAAACTAATGCTAACAGTAGCAACACGTTGAACCATCAGGAGTGTTAGCTTTCCAAAAGCGATGCTAACAGTAGCGTAGCAGTGCTAGCCACAGGTTGGAATTTTGTTGTTTTGTCGGTGATCTGCAACATTCATCGAATTTCAAAATAAAAGTGTTTGTCTCGACATTTAACGATACATTTTTCACAAAACAAAAACACATTTTTAAGATGGAAATTTCAGTAAAATACGGTGTGTGTGTGTGTGCGTGTGTGTGTGCGTGTGTGTGTGTGTGTGTGTGTGTGTGTGTGTGTGTGTGTGTGTGTGTGTGTGTGTGTGTGTGTGTGTGTGTGTGTGTGTGTGTGTGTGTGTGTGTGTGTGTGTGTGTGTGGATTAATCTAATCTGTCAGGATTAAATGAGATGGTCACACATCAGGATAATAATGGCTCTGCAGATTGTGAGCGAAAATCTTCATCAATAATTCAACTGAGATTTTTATTATTCATGTGCAGGGGCGGGGGGGGGGCTTCTGCTGCTGCTGCTTTAAAGGAGCAGTCCGCAGTTTTATTTTTATAACTCTAGACGCACAGGAAGTTAGGAATCTGAGATTAAAGGCACAGTATGTGATTCTCTGCCACTAGAGGGAGTCTCTCTCAGATTGTCTTGTTGGAGCAGCATGGCATCATGGGAAATGTAGTCTGTCATAAGTGTTGATGGTCAATAATCAGCCTCCTCCATCGTCTCCTGGTTTGTCGAGCTTTTATTTTGGAGGGTGTGTTTGTTTTGTCTCAGGCGCGCACGCACACACACACACACACACACACACACACACACTTCAAACAAAACATTTCCTCTCACATTTAATTTTTTTTTTTTAAATGTAACTTTGTTACATGATTGTCGTGACTGACAGTGTAACAATGTTGTGTAACGTTGTCGTTGTTCTCATCGTTTACTGTAAACATTCCACTCTTCTTCTTCCTCTTTATGAAAAAAACAGTTTATTTTATTTCTCTCTCGCTCTTTCTCTCACACACACACACACACACACACACACACACAGTTGAGTCATGGGGCTCTGCTGCCACCTTGTGGCGGCAGATGAGACTAACCTGCAGATTTCACTGTGACGCCGAGACAAATGTTACACAAAAAAAATTTTTTAAATCTAAACTCAAATAAACAACAATAAAACATCTTTAACACACACATTCTTGTACTTGCACGTGGACTTTTAGTGACATCTGCTGGTCAACTCACAGAACTACAACAGGAGGCAACGTCAGTGATGGAAGGAAAAGAAAATGAGATTTTATAGAAATGTAAATAGTTCTTAAGGTTTTATTTAGTGTGTAGTTAAGAAATTAGATTTGTTTTTCCAAATGTTCAATATTTCTGTTGCAAAATAAACACAAAAATAAGATTTAAAGATTATCAGGATCAAAAAGAAAGAGACGACGCTTTGTGAAATGTAAAATAAGACTTTAGTTTTTACAGAAAAGTAGTGAAGAGGCAACAGAAACGGGCTTTTTACATATTAAAATCAAGATTTTCAGTGTTTTCACGGACAGACTTTAACGTAAACAAAGTCAAAAACCAACGTGTGTGTGTGTGTGTGTGTCGTCACGTGTGTGTGTGTGTGTGTCCTAACACGTGTGTGTGTAACAGTGCAAAGTCAGGTCCATGTTCAGCAGAGTGTCACAGTTTAATTTGTGGGAGAAGCTTCGGTGCGATTCCCTCACTAATGAAAGCGTCTCTGCTTTAACTTTAAATTCTCTCAGAGCCGCTCGTCGTCGTGGAAACATGCAAATACTCTGATCTCTTTAATACCCGACGTCTCCCAATTGGACGGCGGCGGCGTCGACGTTCGACAAGCAGAACAAATGCTGCGGAGCACAAACACGTGCTGGTCGCGGCGAGACAGCGAACTTTTCTTTATCCTCTTTTCAACGTCGCCGCTCACATTCTGTCTGTTCTCTTACTGTTAAATTAGATTAAAGGATTAACTCGACACAAAGTTTCCTCTCAAAGTTGATAAAACTGCAACTTTACGTATATTTAATACATAACATATGCAAAAAAACACAAGAAGAACTTTATGTAAAGTTTTCATTTGGACTAAAACACAAGGTCTGGAGTTAGTCACTCACTCTCCCACACCAAAGTCACTCACGCTCCCACACCAAAGTCACTCACGCTCCCACACCAAAGTCACTCACTCTCCCACACCAAAGTCACTCACTCTCCCACACCAAAGTCACTCACGCTCCCACACCAAAGTCACTCACTCTCCCACACCAAAGTCACTCACACTCCCACACCAAAGTCACTCACTCTCCCACACCAAAGTCACTCACGCTCCCACACCAAAGTCACTCACTCTCCCACACCAAAGTCACTCACGCTCCCACACCAAAGTCACTCACTCTCCCACACCAAAGTCACTCACTCTCACACACCAAAGTCACTCACTCTCCCACACCAAAGTCACTCACGCTCCCACACCAAAGTCACTCACTCTCCCACACCAAAGTCACTCACTCTCCCACACCAAAGTCACTCACTCTCCCACACCAAAGTCACTCACTCTCCCACACCAAAATCACTCACTCTCTCACACCAAAGTCACTCACTCTCCCACACCAAAGTCACTCACTCTCTCACACCAAAGTCACTCACTCTCCCACACCAAAGTCCATAGAGTAAACCAGTGATTTTAACATCACAGCACACAGGAGTTCACAGGAGTTGTTGATCCACTGCTGCCTCCATCACTAACTAACAATGACTGATTTTAGTGAATTCAGCTTTTAAAATATTAAATTTAGACTTAACTCAGTGACACAAAGTGACCACACGAGGCAGCAGAGCTCCTGTGTCCCTGTGAGCTAAAATCACTGGATTTCTCTGTGGACTGGTGTGAGAGAGCGAGTGAGACATGAACATGTAACGTAGATATCGTAGACTTAAGCTGATTGTTTTCAGCAGCAGGGGGCGCTCGGTTAATATAAATATGTTTTTTAATTAAAAAATAATTCTGTACAAACAGTCGATTATAAACGTCCAGGCTGCAGTGTGGACTCTGTCCTGTAGGTGGCAGTGTGTGTGTGTGTTAGGGCACACAGGAGGTGGTGCAGTCGGGCGTCAGGCCGCGCTCCTGCAGCTTCCTCTGCAGCGCCGCGTTCTCGCGCTCCAGTTTGCCGCAGATCGCTTTGAACGTGGCGAGCTTCCTGCTCAGCGACTCACTCTGGTTCTCCTTCTCCGTCAGCGAATGCGTGACCTTGTGGATCTTGTTCTGCCGCCTCGCGCCGTCCTCCGAGCGCATGCTCCAGTCTGACGCTAACCCGCTGCTCGGGTTGTTGTTCCCCCCGCGGCAGCTGTTGCTCTGCGCTCGCTCCAGGTCCAGCTCCAGCCTCCTGATCCTCTTCTGCAGGTTCTCCACCGTCAGACCTTTCCCGTACTGCTCCTGCAGTTTCTGCAGAGCGCCGCTCAGCCTCTTGTTTTGCTGCTTGAGCTCGTGAACTTCCTCCTCCCTCTCCTTCGCCTCCACCTGCGCGCTGTGCTGCTTCTTGTGGAGACCCTGGAGCTTCAGGCTCAGAGCGTCCACCTCCTCTCTGAGCGAGCCGGCCTGACCTCTCGCCGTCCTCTCGGACTTCTTGGCGGCGCTAAGTTCCTGTCGGAGTTCTTGCGCTTGTGCCTCCAGGTCTTTGGTGTGCTTGTCGATCAGCTGCTGGACGTTCAGAGTGTCCTGCTGCTTCGCCGCCTCCGCTCGGACTCGCTGCTCGGCAGCAGACGTCATCTCCGTCCTCATCTCCAGCAGGACCTTACTGAGGCGCTTGATCTGCTTGTCTTTGTGCACCACCTGCGCTTTGAGTTTCCCGATCTCGAGGTCGCCGGCGGCACAAGCGCTGGCCTCGTTCTGAGCGTCCACCTCGGCGCGGAGGTCGCTGGTCTCCGCCTCCATCTGGACCACCTGTCTCCTGAGGTCCTCGGCCTCGGCGGTCAGAGCTTGGAGCTGCGCGGCGTGACCCACCTCCATGATGGACACTTCGTCGGCGTGTTTCTTGGCCTGTGTTTCCAGGCTCACCCTGCGCTGCTCCAGCTCACCGGAGGTCAACCTCAGCTCCTCCGTCAAGGAGATGAGCGAGCACTCCTGCTCGTCCACCATCTCCTTCAGGAGCTCCAGCTGTTTGCCGTTGGGCACCTCAAAGGTGGACATGTCCATCAGCTCCTGGGCCTGTTGTTTGAAGCAGCCGAGGGAAGAGTCCATGTGTGAGGTCAGCTTCTGCTCCAGCCTCCCCAGCTCCTCGCGGTATTTCTCCCTCATCTCCCTCTGGTTCTGCTCGGCTTGTTTGTGGAGCTTCTTGATGACGTTCTCCTTTTTGTCCAGTTGGCCGTGGAGGTCTTTGATGGTCTGCTGAGCTAGCTTGAGAGTGCGGTGGCTCTCGGACTGGCACACCTCCAGGCGGACGGGCGTGGAGATCTGAGCTCGCAGCTCGCCGATGACCTTGTCCATGGACTTGACGTTGTCTTCTGCCTCGGACAGAGCCGCTTCCTTCTCCTCCAGCTTCTTGAAGAAGCTCTTGCAGGTGGCGTGCAGCTTCTCCTTGGCGTCGCCGAGCTGGCCGAAGCTCCGCGTCGTTTCTTCGTGAGCTTGTTTCAGTTTCTGGTTCAGGTCCTGGTTTCTCTCCACCAGCTGCAGGATTTGGGACTTGACTTGCTGCGCCGGGTTCGAGGTCCAGTCGCCCATCCCGCCCACTGTGGTGTCACCATCGAACGAAGCGGCCTGCTGTTTGCCGCCCATGGTTTGGAGGAAGTCCCTCAGCACAGCCTCCTGATCTTGCTTGACTTTGGACAGTTCGCCCACTTTGGCTTTAAACTTCACGTCCAGAAGCCTGAGCTCTTTCTCCAGGATGACGCTGGATCGTTTCTCCTCCGTCATGTCTTTGATTTGATTACTGCACTGTTTGATTTCCGCCAGCGCGGCGTCCAGACTCAGGCTGCCGGATTCGTACTGTCTGAGACGAGCTAACGCCTCGCCGAGCGCCTTCTCCTTTTCCTCGCCGTGATCCCTCGCGACCTTCAACACCTGCTCGGCCTCTGCTGCTCTGCTCTCTGCAGCTTCCAGCTCGGACTTCAGCTCCTCCGTCTTCCTCTGCCTCGCGGCCAGCAGCAGTTCTTTGTCTTTCTTCAGCATCTTGATCTGGACGTCTCGCTGCTGAACGTCCTCCTGCGACCGCAGACTTTCCTCCTCCTTCTTGGAGAACACTCGCTTCCACTCCTCCACTTTGGCGTCCACCGCCGCCATGATGGCCTCGTCCTGCTCCGTCATGCCGTGGATTTTGTCCGTCAACTCTTTGACCTGCCGCTGCAGACGATCGCGCTCCTTCTTCAGCTCGTCCAAGCGGGCGTCGCTCTGCAGCGCGAAGCTCCTCAGCTTGTTGTACTCGTCCGTCATGCCGTCCATGTCCTTCACGGACGTCTCCAGGCAGGACTTGTAGACGCAGGCGTGGTCTTCGTCCATCTGGCATTTCAGCGCGTCGAGTCTCTTCTGCGTCTCGGCGTTCAACTTGGCGACGAGTTCGTTTTCGGCTTTGGCAAATTCTCTCACGGCCTCGTCGAAGCACTTCCTGGAGACGGTGAGTTTCCAGTCCTCGTTCCTGGGCAGAGCCTGCACCATCTTCAGGACCTGAGCGTTTGGACTTTTCTTCTTCGGCTTCGAGTGTTTGGTCGCGGGGAACATGACGGACGCGGCGTCGTCCACTCGGTCGTCCCCGCACTCGATCATCTACGACGTCTTTCGCTGCTCTGCGACAGTTGGCGTCCGGAACGTGGCGGCGCCGGTGCCTCCCTCTCCTCTGTCACGACGAGCTCGAGCATCAAAGCCGCGCGGAATGTCGACTTTGATGCTTCTGTTGCCCGGAAAACGCGCACGTTACTAAACCACCGCTTCACAAAAACCACAACAAACAACAAACTGATCTCACGTTAAATCGCGTGCGTTTCCACAAAATCTGTTTTTCTGAAACTGTGAAATAAAAACACAAAGAATGACGAGCAAACATTGAACTTTACCCCGTGTTCCATTTACATTGGAAGTCGGAACTGGGAGTGATGTCATCTCTGGACCGATCGCATTCCAGTTGAAACGTTGGGGGGAAATAAACGTTTCTTGGGCTAGCTAATGTTAGCAACTACAGAAACATGGTGTTAGCACGAGAGGCAGCCATCTTGGAATCGCGGTTAGTGAGGTCATTCTGACTTTCCGAGTTCTTCTTGTGCAGCCTGCCGGAGATCGTTTGAAAAAGAAAACATTTTTAAAGGAGGACTTTGAACTGTAGGGGGCAGCGTTGCACCGCTCAGAGCACAGAAGAAGATACAAACACATGAAGAAGAAAAGTCAACATTCTACGCTGTGGCTTGGATCTGAATGACATCACATCCTGTGGCCTTTTTTATTTATTTTTAACGTTTTATTTTTGAAGAAATTGTATCGCACATTTTTAAATAAATATGTTTTGTTGTTTTTATAAATTCTGCCTTTTTGTCACAGTTTAATTATTAAACTAAAAAAGGTCGTAACGTTCTTTTTGCATATTTTGACGTCCGACTTGGCGTGGGGTTTTTTCACGATTGTGGGCGGAGTTACATAAATAAATAAAGAGTTAATAATAACTGCCCACACACAAAATATTACATATCTAATATATATATTATATAAAACACGAAAATAAACTTAAGCCGAGGCTGAATCTTTATAAAAATGTTTTATTCCAACTTGTTTTTGTATTTACACGTCTATAAACATCTGAAATGAACAACAACAAAAAAAACTTTATTTACAAAACAAACAGTCGTCCTCTGCGATGTCCTTCGTCTTCAGTAAACTTTAGATCTACAGGAAACAAAACAAAAACTGTTTCACTGAGATGTTTCCAGATGAGTTAGCTCAGTTACCTCTGAGGCCCCGCCCCCACCCCTGAGGCCCCGCCCCCCTCACCTAGTGAAGGACGATATGGACAGGAGTCCCAGCAGCAGCTCCAGGCCGTAGAAGCAGAGGAGGACGATGCTGAGGATGAACTCCAGCCTCAGCACGAAGGTCTGCAGCAACAGGAAGTAAACGGCCAGCGCCGCACACGGGAGGAGGATAAAGATGGACGCGCACGACGCCAGGGAACGCTCGCACAGGTTCCCCTTCCAACCTGGACACGATGAATAAAAGCTTTGTTTAAAAAGCTGCAGCTCATCAAGTCCTGCAACTGCAAACAGTGTCCACCAGGTGGCACCAGAGCAGCACAAGAGCCAGAGGGAGAGTGTCTGATCAGGAGGTTATTGATCGCTGATCGCTGATCGATGGACTCACCGTAAAAGATCCTGAGCGTCTCCAGAGCGAGGAAGATGATCAGCAGAGCCACGTCCAGAACCAGGTTCTGTGACGGGTACGGCAGCTGGACCCCTGCACACGCACACACACACACACACACACACACACAGGCACATAATCCAGAGAATAAACAGATTAATGACAGATTAATCTCGAGCTGCTGCAGCACAGAGCGAGAGGACGCCGTCCGTCCACGCGAGACACGTCCTCACCTTTATAGATGAACATGAGAATCTCTGCCACGTAAAAAGCAGCAAAGTACCAGGTGTTGAGGAAGAAGAGGAGCTGAAGAGGAGTGGACGACAGCTGAGGAGGACACGGAGTTAAGGACAGAGGACGCTCAGAGACGAGGACAGAGGGCGCTCAGAGACGAGGACAGAGGACACACGGAGACGAGGACAGAGGACGCACAGAGATGAGGACAGAGGACACACAGAGTTAAGGACAGAGGACGCACAGAGAGGAGGACAGAAGCTGAGGAGGACACAGAGATGAGGACAGAGGACGCACAGAGACGAGGACAGAGGACGCTCAGAGACGAGGACAGAGGACACTCAGAGATGAGGACAGAGGACGCACATAGACGAGGACAGATGATGCTCAGAGACGAGGACAGAGGACGCTCAGAGACGAGGACAGGGGACGCTCAGAGACGAGGACAGAGGACGCACATAGACGAGGACACACAGAGACGAGGACAGAGGACGCTCAGAGACGAGGACAGAGGACGCACATAGACGAGGACAGGGGACGCTCAGAGACGAGGACAGAGGACGCACATAGACGAGGACACACAGAGACGAGGACAGAGGACGCTCAGAGACGAGGACAGAGGACGCACAGAGACGAGGACAGAGGACGCACATAGACGAGGACAGAGGACGCTCAGAGACGAGGACAGAGGACGCACATAGACGAGGACAGAGGACGCTCAGAGACTAGGACAGAGGACGCTCAGAGACGAGGACAGATGACGCTCAGAGACGAGGACAGAGGAAAAACGGAGACGAGGACAGAGGACGCTCAGAGACGAGGACAGAGGACGCTCAGAGAGGAGGACAGAGGACAAACGGAGACGAGGACAGAGGACGCTCAGAGATGAGGACAGAGGACGCTCAGAGACGAGGACAGAGGACACACGGAGACGAGGACAGAGGACACTCAGAGACGAGGACAGAGGACACTCAGAGACGAGGACAGAGGACGCTCAGAGACGAGGACAGAAGCTGCAGAGGAGGGGACGACAGCTGGGGAGGACACAGAGTTAAGGACAGAGGACGCTCAGAGACGAGGACAGAAGCTGAGGAGGACACAGAGTTGAGGACAGAGGACGCAGAGTCACAGAAGACTGAGGACAGACAGAGACATGAGTTCAGTGAAGGATACAACTGATTGGTTTCCTGCAAAAAGAAAAACAAAGTGTTTTAAAAGTGGAACACTGACTTATTTTCACATATAACAGCTGATAATAGATGAGAATAGTGAAGCAGTTTTCGTGCGAACAACAATAATAGAGTTTAACAGTAATATTAGCATTAACAGTTATAACAACAGTATTATTAATATCCTGTACGTGTATAAATGTGGTTCGTGTACCTGTTTAAATGATAATAATAATCATTCTTATTATAATAATAATAAGTTACTGATGAGTTACAAAGCCGATCTAATGCTTTAGCTAACGACTAAATGCTAACGGCTAACTGAACCTCTCGCTGACGCCTGTGACGTCACGCTGTTAAACGTTAACCGCGGGCGCGTGGACACGTCGTCGCGTTAACGCTAACGTTAAAGCCACGGTTTTGTTCGTGTTCTCGATCATTGTTATTAAAGTTATTCACTCGTTTAGCACAAAGAAGACGCGTCTCTCACCGGGCGCCATGTCTGATTGCCATGGAAACAGCTTACCGGAAGTGCTGCTTCTTCTCTTCCTTCTTTCCTGGTGGACTCATCCGCCGCGGTGTAGGCTTGCTGCCCCCTACAGGAGAACCTTTCCCCAAAAAAATAAAACATTTATCTGTTAAAACGTGTGACTCGAATCTGTTCTCGTCACGATATTGTGAAATATCTGTCTAAACGCCGAGTTTTGCGGACGTTACGTTGCTTAAAACGGCCAAACGTTTTAAAAACCACAACTCCCAGCATGCTCCTGCTGCGTGGCGCTGATTGGCCACAGTAGGACGATGGGTTACGTGGCATTGCAGTCTGTGCGCCTGCGCAGTGTGTGAGTCCCGATGCTGGCGTCTGTGTGTGAGTGTGTGCGGGTCAGGATGAAGCCGCAGAGTTTAGCGTCGTTTTTCCTTCTCAGCGCGTTTTACAACGTCGCCTCGTCGCTTTATTTTCACATCGGCGAGACGGAGAAGAAATGTTTCATCGAGGAGATTCCCGACGAGACGATGATCATCGGTGAGTGTCCACCGGTGACTGCGGCTCGTGCTAGCGGCGGTTAATGCTAGCCCCGCTGGCTAACTGGAGCTAAAGCTAAAGTCGTGCTCGTGTCTTTAAAAAAAAAAAGTGACAAACAGCGACTCGCGTCCTGCTTTTTATGATATTTACGGCTCATCGCACACATAAGCTGCTATAATACAGGAATACTGTGACACTGTTTGTTAAGTTTGTGTATTTATACTTAAAATGTTGACACTGCGTTAGCATGAAGTTAGTTCCTGTTTGAAGCTAAAGCTCGAGAAAGACGATCAAATTCATGCAAACCGTCTTTAAACTGCTGTAAAACTGCCGTAAAACAATAAATAAGAAGTAAAAACTGTTGACGATGTAAAATACGGGTGTTTAAACTTTATTTAAAGGACTAAGTTTGATAACGTAAACAGTCCCGAGGGCTAATGGTCCTTTCATTCATGTTTTAACATTAACAGTCACACAAATGCACTGTTTTATAACACTTTTATTCACCTGCTCACAAATGTCTTTTTTACATTTTAAATAATCAAAATCTGAGTAAAACATGAACACGTTCTGTAACATCTGGAAGTCAGATAACATGGTAACATTGTGTAATATTATATGTAATAGTATATTAGTAGCAGTAATAGTATATAAGTATATAATATTTACAGGCACATAACTGTTATCAGTTATAGACAAATCTTATTATTAGGTTTAAAACAATGTAACAGGGGCCTCAAACTCACAATGACCCCGGGGCCAGTGAACTTCTGGTCTGGTCAGTGTGTTTAAAATCCATCATGATGTTGCAATTCAAATATATTACACATGATATTGCACATCATTTCAATAGAAACTGTAGTTCATAACCAAAACATAACATATGGAATCAAAATACCATGTAGACCCTTGTAAATAAAACACATTATCTTATATATAATTTAATGTTGAATTTAGGAATGAGATCAATATAACTTTTATTATTATCATCATCATAAAACTATTGTCCATCCGTGGTGGCCAGTGTTGATAATAATTTACATTTTCATCATTTTAAAGTTAGTGTAGGGCCGTGAGCTTGAGACCCCTGTAAGAAGTTGACACATCCCACGATTTATTTATCCACTGATCCACTTATATTATCCAACAAAAATTAAAATTGCAACACAAATTGCAGGAAACTACAGGACTCAGCTGTACGATAAACAGAGGGAGGAGTATCTTCCTGCCACTCAGGGACTGGGCATGTACGTCGAAGTCAGGGATCCCGACGACAAGGTAAGATTTATGATCGATAATCATGTATGTGTTTGTGTGTGGATATGAAGCTACACAGGTCGTTTCTCTGGACTGTAAATACACTCAAGTCAAATATAATCTACTGCTTATAATCTGGATTACATGATCTTAAAATAACTTTCACTTCAGATAAAACCTGCTTTATTTCTTTAAATGTGTTGCAGTCACTTCACTTGGTGTCATCAGATTATTTTGGTGTCTGTGTTCAGATAACTTCACTGGGTGTAATCAGATTATTCTGGAGTCTGTATTCAGATTATTCTGCTGTCATTGATCAGATTATTGTCCTGCAGGTGATCCTGTCTCGTCAGTGTTCAGATTATAATCAGATTATCCTCCCGTAGGTGATTCTGTCTCGTCAGTGTTCAGATTATAATCAGATTATCCTCCTGTATGTGATCCTGTCTCGTCAGTGTTCAGATTATAATCAGATTATCTTCCCATAGGTAATTCTGTCTCGTCGGTGTTCAGATTATAATCAGATTATCCTCCTGTATGTGATTCTGTCTCGTCAGTGTTCAGATTATAATCAGATTATCCTCCCGTAGGTAATCCTGTCTCGTCAGTACGGCTCAGATTATAATCAGATTATCCTCCTGTATGTGATCCTGTCTCGTCAGTGTTCAGATTATATTCAGATTATCCTCCTGTATGTGATTCTGTCTCGTCGGTGTTCAGATTATAATCAGATTATCCTCCCTTAGGTGATCCTGTCTCGTCAGTACGGCTCTGAGGGCAGAGTCACGTTCACGTCTCACACACCAGGAGAACATCAGATCTGTCTGCACTCCAACTCCTCCAAGTTCTCCCTGTTTGCAGGAGGCATGCTGGTGAGCACACACACACACACACAGAACTCTGCCCCCTGGTGGTCAACACGCTGCAGTATTATAATGTTACTGCAGCCTCAAGAGAGGATTTTATCCAAAGTGTCACGACTCTGCAGCATTTTTTTTACCGGTCGTCTGTTTTTAACCACTTCAAATGCACCCGTGTCATTCCACCGCTGACCTGCTGGTGGCGCTGTTGTGTTGCAGAGGGTTCACCTGGACATCCAGGTGGGAGAACACGCCAACAACTATGCCGAGATCGCCGCCAAAGACAAGCTGACGGAGCTGCAGCTGAGGGTGAGGCAGCTGGTGGAGCAGGTGGACCAGATCCAGAAGGAGCAGAACTACCAGAGGGTGAGTGACAGGCGCCTGACTCCGCCCACACACTATGTCACGAGACCAGGAAGCACTTTTCCATCGTTTTGTCAACATAAAAACATAAAAGCCTCAGTTTCTCTTGGTCAACATTAAAAACACAGTCTGGTCAGTGGCTGTTACCATAGTGACAGTGAGGAGTGTTTGTCACTGAGCGCCCCCTGCTGGCTGTCTGTTTGTGTGTGTGTGTTTCCTCTCAGTACCGTGAGGAGCGTTTCCGTCAGACCAGCGAAAGCACGAACCAGCGCGTCCTCTGGTGGTCCATCGTCCAGACGCTCATCCTGGTCGCCATCGGCATCTGGCAGATGAGACATCTGAAGAGCTTCTTTGAGGCCAAGAAACTGGTGTAGAGTGTGTGTGTGTGTGCGTTCTTGTACTTGCGGCATAGTGAGGACCAGTGAGGGGTTTTTAACCAACAAAGTGAGGACATTTTGGCCGGTCCTCACTTTGTTTTCATTGAAATCACTCCCTGGGGTTGTAAACATACCAAAAGCTGTTTTTAACAGAGCTCCTCAATTTGGTACAAAACCTGTTTTCCAGCCCTGGTGTTTCACACACTTTTTGCTCTGGGGCTCCACCTGCAGACATCTTATGGTACTGCACCCAGTAGTTCTTTATAGATGTCATTCATGAAGTAGATATTTGTAATTGTGTTGATTTATAAAGTGGAAATGCTGGTCCTTAGTATGCAGCAAGTACAAGTGTGTGTGTGTGTGTTTAATCTCTACTGATGGATGCAGTAAAAACTCCTGAGGAGTCACGACGCAGACGACATCATCATCATCACAGTGACAGAAAAACATGTGGAGCTATTTATTACACAGCTGTCAATCACGTTTGTTTGTTTGTTGTTTGTTTGTTTGTTTGTTTTGCGTTTCTTTCTTATCCTCGCTGTAAGTTCGTTACTGGCCACTAGAGATGTCGGAAAGAAGAGTCGGGTTTCGTTAATCCGAGTGAGTACTCTGATTATAATCAGATTATTATCATAATTTCTGGGGGTGGGAGAACAGAGATTTTCAAATGTAACAAAGAGTGAATAAAAATCAGTGATGTTTAAAAACGTGTGTTTTTAAAGGAGATAATTTTTATAGCTTGTGCAGGATTAAAACTGATGTTTGGGGGTTTTTTTCAGTGTCACGTGATTTGTCATAATCCTGTTTGGTGAAGGAGGATGTGATGTCACTGTGGTTCTGTTTGTTACTTCCTGTTTTCATTTGAGTGAAGTTTTTTCTTCTTTTTTTCTTTCGTGTCCAAACTGAATGTAAGTTTTCTGTCATTTTCAGTCAAATCCACTTTTTCTGCGTCCACGCTGATTTTAATGACCTTTATTTTGAAAAACGACTTCAGCGGCAGCTTCTGAAGTTTAAAAAAAGATGAGAAGAAAACTCTCTTTCCTCTGGTGGTTTTTGTGTTAAACTGTTTCTGTTTCTAAATCAGCGGTGAAGGTTCATTTTTGTTTTATTTTGAAGAGATTATGTCAATGAAATCTGTCGGAAAAGTTGCACTTGAAATAAAGTTTTGTCACCTTTGAACCCACATGTGTACGTATATTCTGTTCTTTTAAAAAAATAAATAAAACTTGTATACTAATAAATGTGATAAACACATGAATTATAGTTAGATAAGCAGGTTGAGTTATAAAACTACTTTAATGTGTTATTGTCCCTAATAATATGGTCAAGTTAGAGTCTGCAGGTTTATTTTGATATTTTATGATGATTATATTAACCACAATAGTAATTATAATAAGTTGTATTTGTAAACCACCTCTACAAAAAACGTTATAAATTTGAACTTTGCAATTTATAACAAAATATAAAGTAGTGAGACCAAACAATCATATTCATGTTTAATGGTTAATTAATTCATGGTTCTGATGAAACATTAGTGCACTGTCCCTTTAACTGAAAAAATGGGAACCTTATTTACGACAAAAGCGCCGCTGTTCCCTTTCGGACTGTTAATCGGGTCGTACCGTACTACAGTCGGCTTGTGTTCGTGTTATTTTTTCCCTCCTCTTCAGTGTAAAACAGTCGTAAATTGTTCCGGTGTCTCTAGTCCGGTTCTGGTGCGTTCGTGCGGGTTCAGCTGTGAACGGACCGTCGGTGTCTGTCGGTGTCGGTCAATAGAACCAAGTAAAAGCCGAAGATGTCGGAGTGTGAGCCCGGAGCGTCGGTGTGTGTGTGAACCGCTACATGCTACGTGTACGGTAACGGTGAATGTGAGGGGGGGGGGCTGCATGCTAAGCTAACACACGCGAAACCCCGTCAGAGTTTTTCCTGTTTTTAAACATAATCGCATCGAGCAGATGTTCATAGGCTGCGGAACCGAACCGCTCTGTTCGGGGACAATTAGCCGAGATTTACGGCGGCGGTCGGCTCGATCTCCCGACACCATGGAGCTGTGAAAACCAGTGGGATTAACCGCGGGGCTTCGTTTCTCATGCCCCCCGCTCAACAACATCACCTCCGCGGCTGAGTCTCTGCTCGTGTGTCGGTGTCGTGGATCTTAAAAACCCCGGTGTAACCAGTAAAGATGATGTATTCATCGAGAAGAAAACCCGTCCTCTACTTCAAAGAGGAGCGAAGGTGAGTTTGTTTATTCTGTTTATGCTCATTTAAAATAGAAAAGGCAAAATGTTAACCAAATCCGATGTGTTTTTTTGGGGCTTTTTAAAGAAATGAAACTTCTAAAGTTCCTCATGGGAAACAAAAGGAGTGAGTAAGTGTTGTGTCTCCACTCGGAGGTTCTTAAACTGTGATTCGGGGACTTTCGCTTCACGAAAATATACGATTTAATTCCACTGTTGCATAAAAAACACGATGTTCGTGGTCTATTATCAGGTCACCATGAACGTGGAAAATCCTTCATATTTTATGCAATCGACCACCTCGCTTATGGTCCTAATGATTTATTCTCAAGTGCCACAAGGAGGCGCTGCATTTTTCCAACCACTCATTCCAAGATCACTTTAAAGTAAAGATGATTTTTTTTCTGGATTTAATCAGAGGACAATTGAGCCCCTTATCCATCAACACTGAAGGAAAACAACCGCCACAACAACAACAACTCCCATCAGCCAACGCTGCATCACCATGACAACAGAAGATGTCAGTGGTTGCAGCTTTAGTACTTGAAGTCTCTGACTCTATGGAGGACTAAACCTGATATAAGTATACATAAATAAATACAGGAATACATAAATAAATTAATACAGGAATAAATATATAGATGAATAAATGCAGGAATGAATTAATACAGGAATGAATAAATAAATAAATACAGGAATACATAAATGAAATAATAAACGCATGCATACATAAATTAATAAATACTTTTATAAATGTATAAATAAAATAATAAATGCTTTACATTGATTTCTACATTTCTGAGTTTATTTGTTTCTACGTTTGTTTCAACATTTATTCCTGTATTTATTTATTTATTTATTTATGTATTTATTGATTTGTTCATACCTATGTCAGGTTTAGTCCTCCATATGACACAGTTTGGAAACCTGACTTTGACGACCACTAACCCTGAATGCTGTTTGGTTGAGATTAGAAACCACAAACTGCACCAGTCCTTTTTGACTCTGATGGTTTTCACTCCGACTGACAACATGGCTGCAACCAGAGACGAGGAAAAGCAGAGTTTAGCCTCTGAAAAGGGGGATAATTCAGGTTTAGACACCTGGACGTTAAATATAAAATGGCTGCCAAAAAAAGAACTGTTTTAAGCATCTTAACAAAAGACCCTGTGAATAAAATCTACATCATTGTAACTCTACGATATCTTAAGAGCATGTGCACGTCTTTGTCTCACTGCGAGACAGACTTTTGTAAACCACTCACTCTCCCACACCAAAGTCCATAGAGTAAACCAGTGATTTTAACATCACAGCACACAGGAGTTCACAGGAGTTGTTGATCCACTGCTGCCTCCATCACTAACTTACAATGACTGATTTTAGTGAATTCAGCTTTTTGAATATTTAATTTCGACATTCCACAGTGACACAAAGTGACCACACGAGGCAGCAGAGGACCAGCAGCTCCTGTGTCCCCGTGAGCTTAAATCGCTTGTTTTCTCTGTGGGGTTTGGTGTGGGAGAGTGTTGTGTCTCTGCTGGCAGCCATTTTGTTTCCTTTGAGAGGGAGTCTGTGTGTGTGTGTGTCAGGCCTGTTCTCAGCCACAGGGGGCGCTCTCAGCAGTTATGTATGTGTGTGTGTGTTTTCAGGTTCCTGTCTGGTAAATGTACCGTCTATAAGCTCTTTGGACTCTGCATGGTTTTGGTCCTGGTCTCTCTGCTGTGGCTGCAGCTCAGCTGTTCGGGGGACATGTCCTCGTCCATGAGCGAGGACAGACGTCTGTCCCGGCAGCAGCAGCAGCAGGCCCCGCCCCCGCCCTGTCCTCAGGCGTCCACGGTGGACGACGTCTCCTGGGGTCCTCACAAACTGGCCGTGGTCATCCCGTTCAGAGAGCGCTTCGAGGAGCTGCTGGTGTTCGTTCCCTTCATGCACACGTTCCTCAACAAGAAGAAGATCCGCCACAAGATCATCGTCATCAACCAGGTGGACCACTACAGGTCAGCTTTTCAGAGTAAAAGTCTCACTTCCTGTTCCTCCACACACAGGTGGACCACTACAGGTCAGCTTTTCAGAGTAAAAGTCTCACTTCCTGTTCGTCCACACACAGGTGGACCGTTACAGGTCAGCTTTCAAAGTAAAAGTCTCACTTCCTGTTCATCCACACACAGGTGGACCGTTACAGGTCAGCTTTTCAGAGTAAAAGTCTCACTTCCTGTACGTCCACACACAGGTGGACCGTTACAGGTCAGCTTTCAAAGTAAAAAGTCTCACTTCCTGTTCATCCACACACAGGTGGACCGTTACAGGTCAGCTTTTCAGAGTAAAAGTCTCACTTCCTGTTCATCCACATGCAGGTGGACCGTTACAGGTCAGCTTTTCAGAGTAAAAGTCTCACTTCCTCTTCATCCACACACAGGTGGACCACTACAGCTCAGCTTTTCAGAGTAAAAGTCTCACTTCCTCTTCATCCACACACAGGTGGACCGCTACAGGTCAGCTTTTCAGAGTAAAAGTCTCACTTCCTGTTGTCCACACACAGGTGGACCCCTACAGTTCAGCTTTTCAGAGTAAAAGTCTCACTTCCTGTTCGTCCACACACAGGTGGACCGCTACAGGTCAGCTTTTCAGAGTAAAAGTCTCACTTCCTGTTCGTCCACACACGGGTGGACCGCTACAGGTCAGCTTTTCAAAGTAAAAGTCTCACTTCCTGTGCATCCACACACAGGTGGACCGCTACAGGTCAGATTTTCAGAGTAAAAGTCTCACTTCCTGTTCCTCCACACACAAACACAGACGTTTGCTTGTGTTTCAGGTTCAATCGGGCGTCTCTCATTAACGTGGGTTACCTGGAGAGCGGTAACGACACCGACTACCTGGCGATGCACGACGTGGACCTGCTGCCGCTGAACGACGCCCTGGATTACGGTTTCCCCGCGGACGGACCGTTCCACGTGGCCTCGCCCGAGCTGCACCCGCTCTATCACTACAAGACGTACGTGGGGGGAATCCTGCTGCTGACCAAGAGGCACTACCACATGGTACTGAGACTGTTAACCACTATTAGTCATTCATTCATTCACCAACGACGTCTGTTCTAGTAGTGTTATTATTATTATTGTTATAATATATATTATTTAGTGCTGTGCACTAGGTTAACGCACGACCCGTTTCCTGGACGACTGACTGGAAAAAGACGCGAATGACGTCATGTTTACGTGCCGCGACACGGGAGTCCAGGCACCCTTTACCAGTTAGCTCCGTTAGCTGGACCTGGAGCGGTCTGTTTATTAAAGGGAAAAGAGCAGCGCTAACAAACAACGTTAGCATACCTGTTTACTGCGTATGTGTGCGTCTGTTTTTAAAGTTTACCGTTACTTTAGAGACTCAGTTTAACAATCGGGGAGTCACGTAAACGCATCTTTTTCCGCTCAGTCGTCATGGAAACATGTCGACTCGTTAACGTTTGACAGCACTAATATTATTATTTTAGTCTGTCACATTCACATTCAGTGTGGTTACACCTTGTACCAGTAGAGGGCGCACATCAGTCAAACAAGTGTTAATTTCACTTCTGTCTTTTAAAAAAATATATATTTTTCTGTGATTTTTCAGCTTCTTAAATGTGAATATTTTCCGCTCTCTTTGCTCCATAGAAACAAAGAAGTCACTCAAACTGAATCATTTCCAGAGTTTGACAAACACCGATCAATATTTTCTGACATTGTATGAACCAAACAAGTCGATTAATCCAGAGGAAATAATGGACAGATTATAAACAAGAGTTACTACACAGAATACAGAGAATATCGCTGTTAGTTGAAGAAATAATCCATAACCTGCTGGATACTGTTTGTGATGTAGTGATGTGTAGTCTCCACCAGATGGAGCTGTTTGATAAGGTTTGTCAGGCTCTCTCTCTCACACGTGTTTGTTTGTGTGTTTCACAGTGTAATGGGATGTCAAACAGGTTCTGGGGCTGGGGCCGAGAAGACGACGAGTTCTACAGACGACTGAGGAAAGCTGAGCTGCAGGTGATTTAAATCTGTAAATGACTCGATAATGATAAACATTCAGAGGTCAAACATTGAAGCCTGAAGCTGTTTCTTCTTCTTCTTCTTCTTCTTCTGTTTCTGCAGCTCTTCAGACCCAGTGGAATCACCACGGGTTATAAAACCTTCCTGCACATCCACGACCCGGCCTGGAGGAAAAGAGACCAGAAGAGAGTCGCCGCTCAGAAACAGGTACAGACGGGAGGTTAAAGGTCGAGCCGTGGCCTCCAGGGGGCGCTGTAATAAAGTCTATAAAGTGAAATAAACAAAAGGGTTATCCGCAGGCCTTAAAATGTCTTAAATTCTCCTAAAATCACACAAAAGGTCTTAAATACAATTTTGAAAGGTCTTAAAAATCTATTAACGTTACTTTTATTTAAAAGGTGCATAAACTTCAGTCTCGTGTTGAAATGTTTCTATTTTTAAGGATGCAATAACAATAACCGCAACACAGAACTAAAGTAGTCCACCTGTGTTCCCCGGTGACAATTTATCCAGCAACACTAGCTAGCATGCTGTGCGCACGCCGCGGTGCGTTTCAGCTTAGCTTAGCATAACAGCGGAGAAAAATTAATGAAAACCCACAGATTATTTTCCTTCATGTCTTTTGTACTTTTTTGCCAGTATGGATTTGAAATGAACATTTTATTCATTATGGTCTTAAAAAAGTCTTAAAAAGTCTTACATTTGACTGAGACCCTGATTAATAAATATGGCAGAGCATCATAGAGGAGGGAAAAAAAAATATTTAACTTGAAGAAACGGAATCAACCTGAGAGCAGAGAGTGAGAAGTGAAGAGTGTGTCAAACATGAATAAATCTGATAGAAATGATCTGTAAATGAACGTTTGAACATGAGCCATAGGAAGGTGTGACAGGAGGTGATGATGAAACCACTTTCAGACGAGAGGAAAATGTCCACACTCTTCTTAAAGGGACGGTTCACCAAGGAAAAACTGCTTTCACACACTTAAAGGTCCTTAAAGGCGCCATATGTAAGAATGTGGCCAAAAACAGTTACTACATTCGAATTCAAAATGCCGAGCCAAAACATGATTTCAAAACATAAACATGATTTAAAGTCTGCAAATGATTTATTTTATGCAAATATTTAGTCTGTACTGTTGTTGTTGGTGAGTTCAGTTTGTTATGAACATTATTCCTGAGTCTCTGTGACATATTAGGAGGATTTTATGACCAGTTGATTTAGATTTATTACATAATGCACCTTTAAAGCGTGACATTATTATTATTATATTTATAAATGAAGGCGACGCAGTTTCAACAAAACACCTGGAAGAGAAACATTCAGCTGCACATATAACTACGTTTTTACGCACTGTACCTTTATTTGAAAGACTGAAATCAATCAAATCTACGTCAGTTTAAGTCTACGACGTCTTTAAGATCACGTTCACGTCTTTATTTCACTGTTAGACAGACTTTAACAACAGGAAAATGAAGTTTGTAAACCACAGTGAGTGACTTTGGTGTGGGAGAGTGAGTGACTTTGGTGTGGGAGAGTGAGTGACTTTGGTGTGGAAGTGTGAGTGACTTTGGTGTGGGAGAGTGAGTGACTTTGGTGTGGGAGAGTGAGTGACTTTGGTGTGGGAGAGTGAGTGACTTTGGTGAGAGTGAGTGAGTGACTTTGGTGTGGGAGAGTGAGTGACTTTGGTGTGAGAGTGAGTGACTTTGGTGTGGGAGAGCGAGTGACTTTGGTGTGGGAGAGTGAGTGACTTTGGTGTGGGAGAGTGAGTGACTTCGGTGTGGGAGAGTGAGTGACTTTGGTGTGAGGAGAGTGAGTGACTTTGGTGTGTGAGAGTGAGTGACTTTGGTGTGGGAGAGTGAGTGACTTTGGTGTGAGGAGAGTGAGTGACTTTGGTGTGAGGAGAGTGAGTGACTTTGGTGTGAGAGAGTGAGTGACTTTGGTGTGGGAGAGTGAGTGACTTTGGTGTGAGAGAGTGAGTGGTTTACAAACTTCAGTTTCCTGTTGTAAAAGTGGTCTCTGTGACACTTTGTAAAACTTCTGATGCTTTAAAAACACATTAAAAATCCAGATTTATGCCCCGCCCCCAAACCCCGCCTCCGCCCCTGCTCCTCCTCCCCCCTCCGCCCCTCCCCCCCCCTGCAGGAGCAGTTTAAAGTGGACCCAGAGGGGGGGCTGACCAACCTGCGTTACCAGGTGGAGTCCAGACAGGAAGTGACCATCAGCGGCGCTCCGTGCACCATCATCAACACCAAACTGGAGTGTGAGCAGGAGCTCACGCCCTGGTGTCTGCTGGGATAGATCCTGGTGTCGGGATTATGTCGGGATTATGTTTGGAGTGAACCAAACGTCCACAGATGAGTGCACGGGTTACACCTTTAAATACTCTGACGTGAACCCTAACCCCCCCGTGGATGAGATGAACTGACGGTGGATTAAAACCTTCAGATTATGAATAATCTGACGAAACTTTAACCTGGAGCGTCTGTTACCGTGGAGACAGAAACACTTTGGTACCTGCTGACGTAATGTGAACGCAAACTTAACGTCTCTTATTTTTTATTATTATTATCATTATTATTATTATTATTATTATTATTATTGTTATTATTGACTTACTTTAATCTGGGATTGTGCAAATGGAGCAGAGATTACGAGACCAGAAAACCAACGTCCTGAAACACTGAAACGTCGTGCTTTTAAATTTAAACACTTTTACGTTTCCCGACGATTTAAACCCTGATGTTTTTAATACTAAAGAAAGAATGACATGATTTTCTCTTTATGTTGAATTTGCCAAAGAAACTTTGGATTAATGTGATTAAAGCTGCTCAGATGATTTAATCTGGTCCACATTTACAAACAGAGCTGTGTCTGTCATGTGCTGCTCTGACTCCAGGGGGCGACAGAGCAGACGTCTTTTCACTGTTCACTATTTATGAGTGTGTGTGTGTTTACATGAAGCAGGTGAGAGGGTGAGACTGAGGAGATGAGAGGGTGAGACTGTCCTCTCATCTCCTCATCCTGTCACCCTCTGTCACAGTAGTGGGTCAGACTCAGAGACAAAGACCGAGATGGGGGTGAATCTTCATCCCCTCACCATCTCATCCTCTCTTCTTCATCCCCTCACCATCTCATCCTCTCTTCTTCATCCCCTCATCCTCTCTTCTTCATCCCCTCATCCTCTCTTCTTCATCCCCTCACCCTCTCATCCTCTCTTCTTCATCCCCTCATCCTCTCTTCTTCATCCCCTCACCATCTCATCCTCTCTTCTTCATCCCCTCATCCTCTCTTCTTCATCCCCTCACCATCTCATCCTCTCTTCTTCATCCCCTCATCCTCTCTTCTTCATCCCCTCACCCTCTCATCCTCTCTTCTTCATCCCCTCATCCTCTCTTCTTCATCCCCTCACCATCTCATCCTCTCTTCTTCATCCCCTCATCCTCTCTTCTTCATCCCCTCACCCTCTCATCCTCTCTTCTTCATCCCCTCATCCTCTCTTCTTCATCCCCTCACCATCTCATCCTCTCTTCTTCATCCCCTCATCCTCTCTTCTTCATCCCCTCATCCTCTCTTCTTCATCCCCTCACCCTCTCATCCTCTCTTCTTCATCCCCTCATCCTCTCTTCTTCATCCCCTCACCATCTCATCCTCTCTTCTTCATCCCCTCATCCTCTCTTCTTCATCCCCTCACCATCTCATCCTCTCTTCTTCATCCCCTCATCCTCTCTTCTTCATCCCCTCACCATCTCATCCTCTCTTCTTCATCCCCTCATCCTCTCTTCTTCATCCCCTCACCATCTCATCCTCTCTTCTTCATCCTCTCATCCTCTCTTCTTCACCCTCTCATCCTCTCTTCTTCATCCCCTCACCCTCTCATCCTCTCACTCTCTTACCCCCTCACCCTCTCATCCTCTCTTCTTCACCCTCTCATCCTCTCACCCTCTAACCCCCTCACCTTCTCATCTTCATCCTCTCACCCCCTCACCCTCTCATCCTCTCCCCCCCTCACCCTCTCATCCTCTCTTCTTCACCCTCTCATCCCCTCATCCTCTCACCCTCTAACCCCCTCACCTTCTCATCTTCATCCTCTCACCCTCTCACCCTCTGTCACAGTGGTGGATGCCTTGTGTCACACACAGAGACAAAGACAGAGATGAGGGTGAGTCCTCACCCTCTCATCCTCTCTTCTTCACCCCCTCATCCTCTCACCCCCTCACCCCCTCACCCTCTCACCCTCTCATCCTCTCTTCTTCACCCCCTCACCCTCTGTCACAGTGGTGGATGTCTTGTGTCACACACAGAGACAAAGACAGAGATGAGGGTGAGCCCTCACCCTCTCACCTTCTCCCCCACAAAGCTGTTTCCTCCTGGGTGCAATTTTCACCTTGAGTCTGAGGTGAGTGCAAACACCTCAGTGTTCAGCACATACAGACTCTCTGCAGCTGTCTGCTAATTCTTTAATTCCCCACCCAGTAATTATAATTCTTTATCTCCACAGTCAGACCAAGATAATGGAAATTGTATAGTAATAAGTCTGTGGTTCACACGTGTTTATGATGCTGAGGGTTATTCAGAGCACATGTGGTGCCAACACTTCATTTTCAGCCTCGTGTTAATGAACGTGGGGGGGATTCTGTTTCTATTATGGAGCAATTAAGGAAAAATAAAAGAGAAACTGGAGGAAGAGAGCGTTCATGGACGTTAGAGTCACCACTGTCTGTAAATCCACTCACTCTCCCACACCAAAGCCCACAGAGAAAACCAGTGATTTGAGCTCACAGGGACACAGGAGCTGCTGGTCCTCTGCTGCCTCGTGTGGTCACTTTGTGTCACTGAGTTAAGTCTAAAGTCAATATTTTAAAAGCTGAATTCACTAAAATCAGTCATTGTAAGTTAGTGATGGAGGCAGCAGTGGATCAACAACTCCTGTGAACTCCTTTGGTGTGGGAGAGTGAGTGACTTTGGTGTGGGAGAGTGAGTGACTTTGGTGCGGGAGAGTGAGTGACTTTGGTGTGGGAGAGTGAGTGACTTTGGTGTGGGAGAGTGAGTGACTTTGGTGTGGGAGAGTGAGTGACTTTGGTGTGGGAGAGTGAGTGACTTTGGTGCGGGAGAGTGAGTGACTTTGGTGTGGGAGAGTGAGTGACTTTGGTGTGAGAGAGTGAGTGACTTTGGTGTGAGAGAGTGAGTGACTTTGGTGTGGGAGAGTGAGTGACTTTGGTGTGGGAGAGTGAGTGACGTTGGTGTGAGAGAGTGAGTGACTTTGGTGTGGGAGAGTGAGTGACTTTGGTGTGGGTGACTTTGGTGTGGGAGAGTGAGTGACTTTGGTGTGGGTGACTTTGGTGTGGGAGAGTGAGTGACTTTGGTGTGAGAGAGTGAGTGACTTTGGTGTGGGAGAGTGAGTGACTTTGGTGTGGGTGACTTTGGTGTGAGAGAGTGAGTGACTTTGGTGTAGTTTTAAAAAAACAGATTTTCGCCACTTAATAAAAAACTTCTACGTCAGTTTAAGTCTACGACGTCTTTAAAAACACGCTCACGTCTTTATTTCACTGTTAGACAGACTTTAACAACAGGAAACTGAATTTTGGAAACCACTCACTCTCCCACACCAAAGTCCAGAGAGAAAACCAGTGATTTTAACATCACAGAACAGTAACTGAACAACAATGAGTTTAAATGTCTTGTTTTAATGAATTTGGCTTTTGAAACATTTCTTTAAGACTTAACTCAGTGACACAAAGTGACCACACGAGGCAGCAGAGGACCAGCAGCTCCTGTGTCCCCGTGAGCTAAAATCACTGGTTTTCTCTATGGGCTTTGGTGTGGGAGAGTGAGTGGTTTACAAACTTCAGTTTCCTGTTGTCAAAGTCTGTCTAACAGTGAAGATAAAGACGTGAACGTGTTCTTAAAGACGTCGTAGACTATTATCTTTAATAATAAAAGTGCATCAAAGACAGAATTAAAGAAGCAATAGTCTGTGTGTGTGTGTGTGTGTGTGTGTGTGTGTGTGTGTGTGTGTGTGTGTGTGTGTGTGTGTGTGTGTGTGTGTGTGTGTGTGTGTGTGTGTGTGTGTGTGTGTGTGTGTGTGTGTGTGTGTGTGTGTGTGTGTGTGTGTGTGTGTGTGTGTGTGTGTGTGTGTGTGTGTGTGTGTGTGTGTGTGTGTGTGTGTGTGTGTGTGTCGGCACCAGTCCACCTACAGATGGTCGGACTCTCACTTGTCTGTCACACTCTGATTGGCTGCTTCACTGCTGGAAGCTGCTGAACTGAATCAGACAGATTTTCTTTCACAGGGAAAGACACACACACACACACACACACACACACAGCATGTACAGGCAGAACACAAACAACAGTGCAGATTATTTTTCCTTCAAATGAAACATCTTTGAATATATATATATATATATATATGCGTGTGTGTGTTTTTTAATCTTACACGTCGTCGTGACTTGTGGTTAAATTTCCTGGCCACGCCCCCTCTCTCACACACACACACACACACGTAAGAGGTAATGAGTAGGTGTGACGACCTCTGACCTCGTCATGTTTCTCACAGTGTGACATCTGTGGCAGCAGAACGTCTCCTCAAGCCTGCAGTGTGTGTGTGACCACTGGGGGGCGCTGTGCTGTTTGTTATCAGCTCCGATAGATGGGTTTCACACACACACACACACACACACACTCGGAGAAAATGAAAATAAAATAGAGAGGAACAGTGTTTTAATCAGATTTCACAGTTTTAATTAAATGTTTTAATTGAACAATTTGTTAAAAGTTAATATTTAAATTCATTAAAACTAAAAATATCTGTTATTGTCTGCGATTCCTTTCATTTACAGTTATTGATTGATTTTTGATGAAAATAATCCATGATAATGAAATAGTTTTCAGCAGATTTAAAGTCACTGTATTTAATATGAGTTAACTCTTCATAATTCTGCTCCTGTTACATGTCGGACTGGTTATTATTTACAATAAATATTATTGTTTTTATTTGTAAAAAATTGTTAAATGTTAAGATTTAAATAATGAAAACAAAAAAATATCTGTTATTTCTTTATTTTCCAGTCATTATTGATATATTTTAAATGAAAACACTGGTTATAATAATCAGTAATAATATAAGTCACTGTGTAAATACTTAATTCATCTGATATTGTATATTATTATATATGACCTGCAGGGGGCGATAGTTTGTGTACGTATTTGTTTATATATTCATTCCTCTCTGTTTTCAAATAAAAGTCGAAAGTTCTTTTCCATCTATGCAACAGCCTCTGTTTTCAAAATAAAAGTCTTAGTTCGTGTCCATCCACACTAAAACAGCCACTCAGTTTTCAAAATAAAAGTCTTAGTTTGTGTCCATCCACACTAAAACAGCCACTCAGTTTTCAAAATAAAAGTCTTAGTTTGTGTCCATCCTCACTAAAACAGCCTCTCTGTTTTCAAAATAAAAGTCTTAGTTTGTGTCCATCCACATTAAAACAGCCTCGCAGTTTTCAAAATAAAAGTCTAAAGTTTGTGTCCATTCACACTAAAACAGCCTCTCTGTTTTCAAAATAAGTCTTAAGTTTGTGTCCATCCACACTGAAACAGCCTCTCTGTTTTCAAAATAAAAGTCTAAAGTTTGTGTCCATCCACACTAAAACAGCCTCTCCGTTCGTTTTCAAAATAAAAGTCTTAAGTTTGTGTCCATCCACACTAAAACAGCCTCTCAGATTTCAAAATAAAAGTCTTAGTTTGTGTCCATCCACACTAAAACAGCCACTGTGTTTTCAAAATAAAAGTCTTAAGTTTGTGTCCATCCACACTAAAACAGCCTCTCTGTTTTCAAAATAAAAGTCTAAAGTTTGTGTCCATCCACACTAAAACAGCCTCTCTGTTTTCAAAATAAAAGTCTAAAGTTTGTGTCCATCCACACTAAAACAGCCTCTCTGTTTTCAAAATAAAAGTATAAAGTTTGTTAAACACAAGGTCGTGGTGCAGACCTTTATTTATTTATAGTAATATATATATATATATAGTATAAAGTAAAGTACACATATGTGAATTGTGTACTTCAGTACAGTAACAAAGTATCACGTACGTCAATTACGCGTCCAGTTTGTTAACGACTGTTTACGTCCTGGAGAAGCTGAGCGGCTGTCAGTCACTCAGTAGCCCCGCCCCCTCCCCCACCCTCCATGTTAAAGTCTGAGTCTGTGGCCCGCGGTGGTGGTGCGGTGGTGGTGCAGCGGTGGTGCAGCGGTGACATTGTTGGCATAGCAGCTTGAGCTGCAGGTGAAAACACGTCGCTGTCAAACGCTCTTTTTAAACTAATCGCTCACCTCCTGCAGCAATTTGTCCTCCACAACAACATAAATTACCCTTTATGAACGACTGCAGGCGGCCCGGCGCTCCGACGCGCTGACTGACAGCGAGGGGGCGGGGCCAGCAGCAGCAGGGCCCCCGGGCTGCGGGGCCCCCTGCAGGCGTTTCCAGGGAGTTCCCTCTTAAAATTCAACTTTGATTTATAAGAATTTGCCCAATTACAGAGTGAAAGAGTCTTTATTTCTGCTGTGGCGTCGTGTCGTCGAGTGACAGAGTGAAGGTTTTTCATGTTCTCACTTCATCTGCACGTGATTTTCAGCATAAAAGCTTCATCACTGTTTGTTCTCAAAGGTCTGGAAATGAACGCAGAAAATTTAACAAACATATAAATAATAATATATAGAAGATTTAAAAAAAAATCATCTTAACATTTTAAGCTCCATCCACACTGTAGTGTAGTGCAGACTTTTATTTTGAAAACTTCAAGCTTGTGTTTTAGCGTGGATGGACACAAACTTTAGACTTTTATTTTGAAAACAGAGAGGCTGTTTTAGTGTGGATGGACAGAAACCAAGACTTTTATTTTGAAAACAGAGAGTCTGTCTCAGTGTGGATGGACACAAACTTTAGACTTTTATTTTGAAAACAGAGAGGCTGTTTTGGTGTGGATGGACACAAACTTTAGACTTTTATTTTGAAAACAGAGAGGCTGTTTTAGTGTGGATGGACAGAAACCAAGACTTTTATTTTGAAAACAGAGAGGCTGTTTTAGTGTGGATGGACGCAAACTTTAGACTTTTATTTTGAAAACAGAGAGGCTGTTTTGGTGTGGATGGACGCAAACTTTAGACTTTTATTTTGAAAACTGAGAGGCTGTTTTAGTGTGGATGGACGCAAACTTTAGACTTTTATTTTGAAAACTGAGAGGCTGTTTTAGTGTGGATGGACGCAAACTTTAGACTTTTATTTTGAAAACTGAGAGGCTGTTTTAGTGTGGATGGACGCAAACTTTAGACTTTTATTTTGAAAACTGAGAGGCTGTTTTAGTGTGGATGGACGCAAACTTTAGACTTTTATTTTGAAAACTGAGAGGCTGTTTTAGTGTGGATGGACACAAAGACTTGAAATGTGAAATATGATGAATACAGTCACGTGTGTGTGTGTGTGTGTGTGTGTGTGTGTGTGTGTGTGTGTGTGTCCGTCGTCACGTTGTTCTCGTTTCCTGTTTTTTTTTTTTCACAAACCGTCACAGAAACAGTCGCTCCATCATCATCATCATCATCATCAGAGGGGAAACGGCAGGAAGTGCAGCGGCGAGAGAGCTGACAGCTGATTGGACGACACTGACAAGGCGACGTGAGTGAGTAAGTGTGTGTGTGTGTGTGTGTGTGTGGAATGTGGTGTGACCACTGTGTCAGAGTAAACAGCAATAATTACATGAACAGATGTTAAAAACAACAAAAGTCAAACTTAAAATATATATATTTATAAACAAAGTTCAGTTTTTTTTAAATCAGTTTTTCCTCCCACTTTTTAAAACTGTTGCGATGCTCAATATAATATTCTGATTTTTTTTAAAACCACTCACTCTCCCACACCAAAGTCCATAGAGAAAACCAGTGATTTTAGCTCACAGGGACACAGTAGCTGCTGGTCCTTTGGTGTGAGAGAGTGAGTGACTTTGGTGTGTGAAAGTGAGCGGTTTAGAAAGGTCAGTTAAAGACATGGTAGTCTTAAAGTAGGTTTTATTAGTAGTGTTTCAGTCTCAGATCTGTGTGTCTGTGACGACATCAGCTTCATGGTGGAATATAGTGTTTTTAGGTCATTGACACAGTGACGTGTGTGACGATGGAGGTCGTGTAGAGACACATCGTCCATCAGCGTCATGGTCAACTCACGCTGAGCCTCAGAGAGACGTACGCTTCACATGAATATGTGAGGTGTCACTTTATAATCGAGTCATGTTTTTCATTTTAGGGGAGTCGATTGAAACCTTTACACACACACACACACACTCACACACACACACACACACACAGAAACTGATGAGAAAAGTCCTGAAACAAAGAAAAAAATGACAGGAAAAAAGTTCAAACAAAACAAGAGACAAAGAAAAAAAACACTCACTCTCACACACCAAAGTCACTCACTCTCCCACACCAAAGTCACTCACTCTCACACACCAAAGTCAAAGTGACTTTGGTGTGGGAGAGTGAGTGGTTTACAAACTTCAGTTTAATATTTAGAATAATATATATATATATATATATATATATATATATATATATATATATATATATATATACATATATATATATATATATATATACATATATATATATATATATGGAGTGAATGAGTGAGTAAACAAACACCAGGCGTTTAGTGACTAATTGTCTTCACTGGGGAGGAGAAAAACAACATGGAGCTTGAGTTAAAACCTGTAAAAAACCTTAGGGAGGAAATATATACTGCTACAGGAAGAGCCCGGGGACACACACACACACACACACACACACTCAGAGGAGAAGAAATGCATGAGTGTCTCTCAGAAACTCACTCACACACCTGGAGACAAAGGGAGTGTCTCTCAGACACACACACACACACACACACACACACCTGAGCGACCCCCCCCCACACACACACACACACACCTGAGCGACCCCCCCCCCCCCACACACACACACACACACCTGTCAACACTTTACTTGTGGACTAAACTTCCTCTGAGATCAAAGAGAAACATCGTCACAAACTTTCACACATCTTTGATTTCACTGACATTCACTCATTCATTCATTCACTCACTCATTCATTCATTCATTCATTCACTCACTCATTCACAACAATCCCTTCACTCTTATGAACACTAATCGTTACGTTGAGTGTCATCAGTGATAAAACCTGACATAGAGTTCAGTTTAAAATGTAAGGAAACACTTCTGTAGTTAACTCCGCCCACATCATCATCATCATCATAACAGTTATTATTATATTATAATATATATATATTACTATATTATATATGAGTAAATGTGAAATCGTCTCCGTCGTCGTTTCCTCTGCTCCATAAATAAACGTGGTTTCCTTTCTGTCAGCTTCACTTCCTGTCTGCAGCTGTCTGATGGCTCCGCCCACCTCCAGTACTTATCCTGTGGAGGGGGAGGGGCAGGGGGTGTGTCCGGCCAACTCAGGTGGTGATTTATGGTCCTGTTAGCACAGCTGTTTGTGTAGAGTGGTCTGGATCAGATCAGACCAGATAAACACGAAAATACATCCACGCTAAAAGCTAAAACTCGTCCACGCTAAAACTCGTAACC
>NC_139820.1:23238976-23321767 GCF_963457635.1 Microchirus variegatus
ACACTTTGTCCTTTTGAAGACACTTTGACCTTGTGAGGACACTCTGACCTTGTGAGGACACTCTGACCTTTTGAGGACACTTTGACCTTGTGAGGACACTTTGACCTTGTGAGGACACTTTGTCTCATCCTCATAAATTAAAAGGTCTTCATTTTAGGACTGAGGTAGAACTAGGTTTAGGGTTAAGTTAAGGTTTAAATTAAGGTTTAAGTTGTTATCATATAAGTGAAGGTGGTAGAGCTAGCAAACACATGCTACACCGCTCACCTCCTGTTAGCCCTTCTGATTGAAGCTCCGCCCCCAAAAACATAGGGAGTCATAATGTTATTGTTGAAGACGTGGTACAAGCTCCGCCCCCAAAACAAGAAGGTTAAATGAACACATGAATGTTCTATCAAATATAAAAGCACATCGTCTGCACAGAATCATCTTTTCTCATGTGGACTGATTCATTTGCCTGAATTGTGTTTTTCCTGCTCCTCCAGGTTAATCCCGCTGGATTCTCTCTCAGGTCGGAGTCTTAATCCCACAGAGTGAGCGATCAGTTTAACGTCCTGCGTCTCCGTGTCTCCGGGGGACGATCCCGACGTGACGCAGCAGCGTCTGGTTTCCCTGCGGCTAACGCTAATCTGAACATTAAACAGGATCATGGTATTTTTCATCTTCTCACACAACAAACGCTTCATAATCCACGGGTAATAATCTGACTAATCTGCTCTGCTCTGTGTGTTTTCAGGTGTCAGAGTTAATCTTTTATTTGACTTAACGCCATCGTTTAATCAGATTAAATCCTCCTTTTTACACCGTCTTTGTTCTTCCTCTCTCTCTCTCTCTCATCATCCTCTCTCTCGTCTTCTTCGTCTATTTTCGTTTCCTCTCTCTCTTTCTCTCTCTCTCTCACCTCACAGTCTATTTCTGTCTCTCTCTCTCTCTCTCTCTCTTCCTCCACACTCTCACCCTTCATCTCTCTCTCTCCGACTCTTTCTTTCATTCCCGACACGTTTTCTTTTTCCTTCTCTTCAAACTCGTCACCTCCTCATTTTTCCCTCTTTTCTTCATCGTTTACATTTTCTCCTTCACAATCTTCTTCCTCTTTTGTCACATTATAATTATTTCCTTTATGTTCCTTCTCATCCTTTTCTTCTTCTTTTCTTCGTCAGATTCACTCAAATAAAAACTGAGAATCCTTATAATTTATTTTATTCTTATCAAGTGTCAAAATAATCTGAAGGAATTTCATTAAATATGAAATAACTTTGGGTCTGAGCTTTTATTTTGTCTAAAAAAGCAAAAACAGGCTATGCTCAAAATGCTAACAGGCAGTTAAAGCGGCTAACTAGCATCTTCACTCTTTATCCAAACAAAAAAGCTATCACCATAAAGTAGCCTATTGTGGCTGGCTAGCTGGACTATAATAGCTAACAGCCAGTTATTAAGAAGGCTAACGTGGCTAACTAGCATCTGCACATTTTACTGAAACAAGAACAAGCTAGGTGAGTAAATAGTTCTGAGCCTTTATTTTGTCTAAAAAAGAACAGGCTATGCTCAAAATGCTAACAGGCAGTTAGCCAAACAAAAAATCTAACACCATAAAGTAGCCTATTGTGGCTAGCTAGCTAACATCTTTATTCTTTATCAAACAAAAATGTGACCGGGACAAAACGCTAACTGTGTAAATTAGCATATTGTGGCTAACTAGCTAGCATATTTGCACTTCATCCAAACAAAAATGCTAACACCATACAGTAGCATGTTGAGGCTCGTTAGCTATCATTTGTATTCTTAATCCAAACAAAAACACACTAACCTGGACTAGAATAGCTAACAGCCAGTTATTAAGAAGGCTAGCGTGGCTAACTAGCATCTGCACATTTTACTGAAACAAGAAAAAGCTAGGTGAGTAAATAGTTCTGAGCTTTTATTTTGTCAAAAAAAACAAAAAACAGGCAATTCTCAAAATGCTAACAGGCAATTAAAAAGTTCACTCTTTAGCCAAACAAAAAAGCTGACACCATAAAGTTGCCTATTGTGGCTGGCTAGCTAGCTAGCAAGCATATTTGCACTTGCACACCAAACAAAAATGCAAAAACAGACAACACGTACAGTAGCATATTGAGTCACGTGAATTCACACGTTAGTTTGGTGAATTCCAGTCACCACAAAGTGGCTAATTATGTTGTGGTTAATGATAGCGTTGTTGCTAGGATCGCTAATCAAGTTAATCTGATGAACGCATGATTTTCATACATTTATTAAAAAAAAAAAAAGTGAAATTAAAGAAGTAAAAAGAGAAGAAGAAGAACTGTGATGAATGAATGGATTCATGTTGTCACCACCAGGTTTATGACAACATGAGCTCACTGCTTCACTGTTGACGCTCATGTTCACTTGGGTTTTTTTTCTTCTTCTTCCTCTTTTCTCCTCTCACACATTTTTAAGTCTCGTCTTTCTGTTCTGACACATTTCTGTCAGGACACACACACACACACACACTCACACACACACACACACAGGGCTGAGGTGAAGTCGGGAGGCTTGTCTTAGCGTGCCATCTGTCCTCGGCGCTGACGTTGGCTCTAATTACCGCGTCTCCCCTGGCTAATGCTGCCTCATTAGGCCGCCGGAGCATGTGCAGCCGACACAAGCGCGACAGAGACTTTGCACCAGGAAACAAGAGCTGGAGCCATTATGAGATCAGGAAATCTGTCTGGTGCGAAAGGCAATTCACACCAGCGACTAAACGCTCATTTTGCTTTCCCTCTCCCTCGCTCTTCAAGCCTCTCTCTCTCTCTCTCTCTCTCTCTCTCTCTCTCTCTCTCTCTCTCTCAGATCGAGTCCAAGAACCAAAACAAAGGAGTCGCACAAATTCACCACTTTTTCAACCTCACACTTAAAGGATTTCATCTATTAATAACATCGTTTATGACCTTTGACCTCCAACTTTTTTTTCCCCTCTAACCCTACGTCAGCTTAAGTCTACGACGTCTTTAAGAACACGATCACGTCTTTATCTTCACTGTTAGACGGAAGTTTGTAAACTACTCACTCTCCCACACCAAAGTCCATAGAGAAAACCAGTGATTTTAACATCACAGGGACACAGGAGCTGCTGTGTCACCTCTGGTGTTAGCTGCTAACGTTAGCATCCATGCCCAACAACTTATACTTACTTACAACTTCACTCACTCTCCCACACCAAAGTCACTCACTCTCCCACACCAAAGTCACTCACTCTCCCACACCAAAGTCACTCACTCTCCTCACACCAAAGTCACTCACTCTCCTCACACCAAAGTCACTCACTCTCTCACACCAAAGTCACTCACTCTCACACACCAAAGTCACTCACTCTCACACACCAAAGTCACTCACTCTCCTCACACCAAAGTCACTCACTCTCTCACACCAAAGTCACTCACTCTCCTCACACCAAAGTCACTCACTCTCTCACACCAAAGTCACTCACTCTCCCACACCAAAGTCACTCACTCTCTCACACCAAAGTCACTCACTCTCCCACACCAAAGTCACTCACTCTCCCACACCAAAGTCACTCACTCTCCCACACCAAAGTCCATAGAGAAAACCAGTGATTTTAGCTCACAGGGACACAGGAGCTGCTGGTCCTCTGCTGCCTCATGTGGTCACTTTGTGTCACTGAGTTGAGTCTAAATTAAATATTTTAAAAGCTGAATTCACTAAAATCAGTCATGAGAGTGAGTGACTTTGGTGTGTGAGAGTGAGTGACTTTGGTGTGGGAAAGTGAGTGGTTTACAAACTTCAGTTCAACACTGAAGATAAAGACATGAACGTGTTCTTAAAGACGTCGTAGATTTAGTCTAAAATCAGGTTGTTGTTTTTTTTTTTTTATCAGCGCCTCAAAAACCTAAACGATGTCTTTTTTTGTCTGGAGGTTTTTCCAAAGATGGCCGACACTCTCTGATGACCTCGTCGCTCTGAACCTCTTCACAGTTTTTCTCTGTGGAGAAACGTGTTGAAGGGACAGATTTAAGCAGAGCTGGTTTCACAGTTTCATGCTTTTTACGCCTCTTTCCTCTCTGTTTCCTCACGTTCTCAGACGACGACGCACCTGAAGTGGCCTCGTCCACGATGATTAAAGCTCTGCAGCACAGACGCGTCCTCGCGTTTGACCCAACAACAAAAAAAAACCCATGAATTTACAATCAGCGCACGACAAAACACATTTGACTAAATATGTGAGAGTGTGTTTTCATTTTGCTTTGATGTTGTCATTATGAAAAATTAACACCTGCCAAAAACTAAAGTGTTGTTTACACTCGGCTCGTTCTCAAACCAAGACTTGAGTTTGGTTTTCACGAGTTTTGTTTCCCGCTCGTAGACGAGCAGCAGCTTTACGATCCGTCCCCGCGGCGTCTCTCGCTCGCCATGAATCATACGACAGAGCGTGAGATACAGATCTACAGGCGCTCGGCCGTAAATCTGCCGCCGACTGTTCGACTGATGTCAGGAACTGTGAGAGATTCTTTGTTTACCCGCGATGTTCAGTGGTAACTGGTTAACCAGGAACACGAGCTGACACGCAAATGATCCGCCGTGACAATGAGTGAGTGACGACTTCACATATGTATTTGCTCATGTTGCATAATCTTTATTAATGAGCCAACAACCCATCAGCTTTTATTTTGAAATCTCTGGGGTGTTGTTGTTTTTGCATGGGTGTACAGAAGCTGAAGCTCTTATTTTGAAAAATTGTGTATGTGTGGTGTGTGTCTTGAGACTTTTATTTTGAAAATCCTGGGGTTGTATTCTAATGTGGATGAACACAGCCTGAGACTTTTATTTTGAAAAAATGCAAGGTCGTAATTTAGAGCAGGTGCACAAACATAGACCTTTATTCTGAAAACCATATGGTTGCGTTTTAGCATGGATGAAGAGAAACTGAGGCTTTTATTTTGAAAACAGCACAGTTATGTTTTTGTGTGGACAAATTGAAGCTTTTATTTTGAAAACTGAGCAGTTGTGTTTTAGCGTGGACAAACAGAAACTGAGGCTTTTATTTTGAAAGCTGTGCAGTTGTGTTTTAGTGTGGACGAAGAGAAACTGAGGCTTTTATTTTGAAAACTGTGCAGTTGTTTTTTAGCATGGACGAAGAGAAACTGAGGCTTTTATTTTGAAAACTGTGCAGTTGTTTTTTAGCGTGGACGAAGAGAAACTGAGGCTTTTATTTTGAAAACTGTGCTGTTGTGTTCTAGTGTTGACGAACACGTTTGCTAGCGTTAGCTGCGTAAACACCGACAAATCTTAGCGACAGAATATTCTGTTACCATGGAAACATGATGTAGTGTGTGTGTGCGTGTGCGTGTGCGTGTGTGTGTGCGTGTGTGTGTGTGTGTGTGTGTGTGTGTGTGAGCCAGAATTCTCGTCTATTTTCATCTTTTCTTCACTTTGTTTTCTTCAGGTTCTCAAACTCTGGCTCGTGGCCCACACAACGCTCACGGCTCAGATTCTTTGGCTCTTAAACTTTTAAACTTTGATCTCGTTCTTGTCCCTGAGGACACTGAGACACTGAGACACTGAGACACAGAGACACAGAGACACTGAGACACTGAGACACTGAGACACAGAGACACAGAGACACTGAGACACTGAGGACACTGAGACACTGAGACACAGACACAGAGACACTAATTTATATTATTTATGAGTATAATAGAAGACAACTCATCTTATTCTTCTCATTCTTGTCATGTGACTCCACAGCGACCTTTGACCCCTCACACCTCCACCGTCCAATCAGCAGTCAGGATCCAGAGCGACGCCTCCACGCCGTGACGTCACACTCGGCCGTGTCCAAACTCCCACCATCTCAGAGCTGGGCGCTCGCCGCCGTCGTCTGTTCAGGTCAACGAGACACAGACGCCCACCGCGGGGGAGGGGACGGACACAATGGACACATGTCCACCGTCCAAAAACTGAAGAATCACTGGACCAAGACAACAGAAGACACCTACACTGAAGACAGAGACGACATTCACCGGCTTTGTCCTCAAGTTTGGAACAGAGACGCTAACTGAAGGAGGACACCAGTGAGGACGAGAGAGAGGACGAGTGAGGACAACCAGTGAGGACGAGTGAGGACAAGAAGAGAGGACAACCAGTGAGGACACCAATGAGGACGAGTGAGGAAAACCAGAGACGACGACAGAGAGGACAGCCAGTGAGGACAACGAGAGAGGACAAGTGTGGACAACCAGTGAGGACGAGAGAGAGGACAACCAGTGAGGACAAGTGTGGACAACCAGTGAGGACAACGAGAGAGGACAACCAGTGAGGACGAGAGAGGACAAACAGTGAGGACGAGAGAGGACGAGAGAGAGGACAAGTGTGGACAACCAGTGAGGAGGACAGCCAGTGAGGACGATAGAGGACAAGTGAGGACAGCCAGTGAGGACGTCTTCTCCCTGACGTCACTCAGACTTTAAATAAACAGTATTTTCTTTGTCTATTTTTAGAGGACGGTGAATAAAAGCGTCTTCGTCTTCGTCTTCGTCTTCGTCCTCGTCCTCGTCTTCGTCCTCGTCCTCGTCTTCGTCCTCGTCTCCTGCAGCAGGTGGAGGGTGAAGGTGTCAGCGCGAGGCTCCGCCCACTGGCGGTGACTGGACGCTCGTCACCGTGTTGGCGAACAGAAGCTTCTTCTTCAAACTGGGCAGCGATCGACCATCTGGACGTCCAGGCCTTCATCAGCAGCCAAGACAGGGGGCGGAGCCACAGCAGCAAGACAAAGCTTCAATACTCTTTTACAAAATAAAAGTTTCACATGTTCCAACCACTTCCTGTTCCTGTCACATGACGTCACCCAGGTCTCACCCTCTCTCCATCTGAATAAATGTGACTTTAATTATTAAACACAGTCACTGTTCTAATCCAACATGGCCGCCTCTGCTTCACTGTAACAACTGACCCTGGATCAGCTGACCAAAGATGACGTCATCGTCGTTGACGATTGGTCGGTTTGAACCTTCGGAACGATGCTTTTGAGACTTTTATTCTGAAAATCATAGGGTAGTATTTGAACGTGGATAAACACAACCTGAGACTTTTATTTTGAAAAATGCAGGCTCATGATTTTGAGCAGCTGCACATACAGATACCTTTATTCTGAAAACCTAATGGTTGTTTCTTAGTGTGGATGAAGAGAAACTGAGGCTTTTATTTTGAAAACTGCAGTTGTGTTTAAGCGTGGAGCAACAGAAACTAAGACTTTTATTTTGAAAACTGTGTAGTTGTGTTTTAGCGTGGACGAACAGAAACTGACGCTTTTATTTTGAAAAGTGTGTAGTTGTGTTTTCGTGTGGACGAACAGAAACTGAGGCTTTTATTTTGCTAAATCTGTTCACAGTCAGATGTGTCTGAACTCTGGTCAAGTGATCGCAGGTTGTTTTTTTTTACGAACTCTGTGACGAACACGTTAGCTAACGTTAGCCGCGTAAACACGGTTTAACCCTTCAGAAGGAGGTCTTCATAAGCCCCGCCCCCAACATCCTCTCTCAGCAGCTAATAAATCACAACAAGGAAGTGACAGGTGACGAGAGGAAGAGATGTCTTCACACTGTGTGTGTTAGCGCGCACACACACACACACACACACACACACACACACAGTCAAAGAGTGAAAACACACCTTTTCTTCTCCATGACGACGTCTCCACACCTGACTCTGTCTCTCAGTCAGGTGACGAAACACAAACAAACCCACAGCTCAGCGTCCTCTTCCTAGTAACTCTGGTCCTCGTTGTCCTCGTCGTCCTTACCCTTGTAGTCCTCGCCCTTGTCGTCCTCGTAGTCATCGCCTCGTCGTCCTCGTAGTCCTTGTAGTCCTCGTTGTCCTCGTCCTTGTAGTCCTCGCCCTTGTCGTCCTCGTAGTCCTTGTAGTCCTCGTTGTCCTCGTCCTTGTAGTCCTCGCCCTCGTCGTCCTCGTAGTCCTTGTAGTCCTCGTTGTCCTCGTCCTTGTTGTCCTCGTCCTTGTAGTCCTCGTTGTCATCGCCTCATAGTCCTCGTCCTTGTTGTCCTGGTTGTCCTCGTAGTCATCGCCTCGTCACCCTCGTCCTCGTAGTCCTTGTCCTCTTTGTCCTCTTCCTCTTTGTCCTCGTAGTCCTTGTCGTCCTAGTAGTCCTCGTTGTCCTCTTCCTCGTAGTCCTCGCCCTTGTCCTCGTTGTCCTCGTCCTCATCGACAATAAAGATCTTTTTAAATCCACATGTAGACTCGTCGGCCATTTTGTCTGCATCATATTATCTATATGTTATGTATATGTTGTGCACATGTGTATATGTACATATACATGTACATACATACACACTGTACATGTACAGTATGTGTGTATATGTACATGCATACGTGTAAACATACATGTTTTCTTAAAGACATTTGGATTTCTTGGTAAATATGGAGACAGACATGCTTACCTCGTTCACACCTCTGATTAGAGAGCTGTGAGGTGTGTGTGTGCGCGTGTGTGTGTGTGTGTGTGTGTGTGTGTGCGTGTGCGCGTGTGTGTGTGTGTGTGTGTGTGAATAATTGACTTGGACAGTTGCCAGAAAGTGGGAACATCTGCTGCACCAACAGGAAAAAAGGTGTGTGTCGCCTTCTGATGTCGTCACACACACACACACACACACTTATCACTAACCTTAACCATCACTAGTTAAAAACTCTAACCAGTTGTGTCTCATTAGCTCAGTGCTCACTCTCCCACACCAAAGTCACTCACTCTCCCACACCAAACCTCATCGAGAAAAGCAGTGATTTTATCGTCACTTCATCACCACACATTTAAACGTCTCATTGTTATGAATTCAGCTTAACTCAGTGACACAAAGTGACCACATGAGGCAGCAGAGGACCAGCAGCTCCTGTGTCCCTGTGAGCTAAAATCACTGGTTTTCTCTATGGACTTTGGTGTGGGCGAGTGAGTGGTTTATAAAAGTACTTACTTATGGGGACATTTTTCCTTGTGGGGACATTATGCCTGGTCCTGAACATGGTCCCCACAATGTGGTTAAGACATGTAGACATGTAGTGTGTGTGTGTGTGTGTGTGTGTGTGTGTGTGTGTGTGTGTGTGTGTGTGTGTGTGTGTGTGTGTGTGTGTGTGTGTGTGTGTGTGTGTGTGTGTGTGTGTGTGTGTGTGTGTGTGTGTGGAGCTGCAGGCTGGGTGTTTTTTTTTGTTGTTCGCCTGTATTTTTATTTATATTTTCATTCTCTCTCTCTCGCCCACCACCGCCTCAGGTTCTGTTCTCTCTCTCTAAATTAGCTCCTCAGACACCCTCTCTCTCTCTCTCTCCCTCTCTCTCTCTCTCTCTCTCCCTCTCTCTCTGTCTCTCTCTCTCTCTCCCTCGTTCCTCTCGTTCCCCGTCTCTCATTTAAAAAGTGAGAAATTATAATTATCTGAATTATGCTTTTAATGATGCGTTAATTAGAGTCATGGAGTGAGATTAGCCTATGAATTATTACTTGTGAAATCCTTCCAGAGTCGTGAGAGAGCGTGTTGTGAGAGAGAGAGAGAGACGGAGAGGGAGAGAGAGGGATGGAGGGATGATAGAGAGACACAGACAGAGATAGAGTCAGTAAATAAGAGAACAGATTGCTCTGCATATGTTCATCATTACAACTTTTAAACGGACGCTTTAAACTCACAGGACTGTGTTTGTGCTGCTGGCAGAGACCTGTGTTTCCTCGTCTCCTTCTCACACACACACACACACACACACACACACACACACACACACACACACACACACACACACACACAAATGTGAACTATTATTAAAGTGTGTGAGGAGAAAACTGATGCTTCATCTGAGAGCTGTGAGCGCCTGCAGGCCACACTTTAACCTGCTCATCTTCATCATCATTATTCATCATCATCATCATCATCGTCATCATAATCAGCTGCACATCAACAGAGATAAAGATGTGATCATGTGATATTTGATGTTTGTTTGTTTGTCAACAATCACAGTAAACAAACAAACACAAGTTTTCTGCCTCATCACATTCATGTAAAACAGCTTCACCATGATTGACCTGCACTCATTTACATACTGTGTGTGTGTGTGTGTGTGTGTGTGTGTGTGTGTGTGTGCGTGCGTGCGTGCGTGCGTGCGTGCGTGCGTGCGCGTGCGCGCGTGTGTGTGTGTTGCAGACGTCAGGTGAGAACATGGACACTTGTCCCCCTGTCTGTCTCTGTCTGTCTGTCCCTGTCTGTCTCTGTCTGTCTCTGTCTGTCTCTGTGTCTCTGTCTGTCTCTGTGTCTCTGTCTGTCTCTGTCTGTCTCCTCAGCAGCAGCAGACAAACAGAGCGTGCCTCAGGACATTTGTGTAAGTCGTCTCTTGAACAAACACCAGCTGCAGGTTTGAATCCGAGGCGGCCATCTTTGCTCAGCCACTGTGACGCGTCCCCCGTCCTCTGTCCAAACCCTGGCAGGGAAATCACGGCGCTAATTTGCAGGATGTGGCGTCCTCGTCCACCGTTTTAATTATGCATGACTGCACATGGACAAACACACAGGGGGGAGGGGGCGGGGATGAGGGGGAGGGGGCGTGGCCTGCAGCTGCAGGATCACTGTCACTGTTTGAAAAGACAGAGCTGATAATGAGACGCTCACATGAGCTCACACTGTCCACGCAAAACTGCTGAGTCACACTTTATTCACTCACTCACACACACACACACACACACAATCCTCCACATGAGGCCCACAGGGGGCGCTGTGTCACTCAGAGTCAGGGTGTTGTGACCGGGTCAAGAACCTGAGTCTGACAAGAGAGGAACAAGCTCCAGAGAAGAAGAAGAAGAAGAAGAAGAAGAAGAAGAAGTCCACGACAGGGGGAGGGGCTAAGGTTCAGGGGAGGGGCTAAGGTTCAGGGGAGGGGCTAATGTTCAGGGGAGGGGCTAAGGTCAGTGCTAGGACAGAAGAAGCTGGACGTGGACTCTGCAGAGTCTGGATTGTCTTGTGCGTCTCTGGTGTTAGCATCGCCAGACCATAATCCTCTGATGAACAGAGTCGTCCAGGGTTAGCATTAGCCTTTAGGAGACATGACGCTCTTTGTAGGCTAGCATCAGTCGTTTGAATTTAAGGGAAGCTCAGTGAACAGAGGGGAGACATGAAGACCAGGACCTGGACCTGTGTAAAGGTCAAAGGTCATCAACGCTGACACAGGCGTTAGCATGTTAGCATGTAGCAGCAGTTCAGTGGTGCAGAGGTTGAACTGGACCGTGAACATGGTAAAGATGAGCGGCCTCAGCACTGAGCCCTGAGGATTCACTGATGAACCGAGTCAGACGTCTTTTTATTTCACTCTTTTTTCCTCCTCTTCTCCTCTTGTGTTGTCACTCCTTTAGCTTCCTGCCGCGGCCGTCGTCTCGACACCTCCATCGCTGCCTAATTGCAATTCCTCAGACGCTGTTTTAGTCATTTATTAAGAGTTAAATATAAGCTCTGCAGTCAGATTGTGTGACTGTCTCCATCAAACCTGCTAATTGTTGCAATATTCAATTTTCCTTTGTCTTGAATGTGATTAGCACCCAGCTGATCGCTGCAATCAAACTTTATTTACACGTTCGTTTTGGGCTGAAAAAACCCTGAATATTCACCTTAAAAAGCTGCAGGATCCTGTTTTTAACACTTTGTTCTGAAGTCGACTCAGAATAACTCTGAAAAACCTGAACCGTGTACTGAGGCGGCCTCCTGCTGAACTCACCACGCCACACCAACGAAGAAGAGGAGGAGGAGGAGGAGGAGGAGGAATCTTCATCGGGTGTTAAAATGCTCGGAGGAACAACACAACGACGACAACGACGGCGTCTCCAGGTCCTGTTGTTTCACTCTGCTCAGGTTTATGTAAATTACACACACACACACACACACACACACACATACACCCCCCCCCCCCCCCCGCTAACATTAATTAGCACGGTGCTACCTTGCGCAATATTTGGTAGCAGAGCCGACGTCGACGGATGCAGAAATTTGCAGGATTTGGTTTTTAATGAGGTGCAGCAGAGCACAGGTGTGTTAACGAGCTCAGAAACAGCTCATTTGAATAAAAACCATCATTTCATGAGGGGGGGGGGGGGGGGGGTGAGGGGGTGAGGGGGAGGGGGCGGGGCATCAGAGAGGTAAACAGTGTTGTTTCTGAACGTAAACTCTTCATCGTCCGTCTGCTTCGGTTTAGTTTAACCCGATAACGACAGCTCAGACGTAAACGGTGGATTTGTTTATACGCAGACGATGTTGTTTTAAATTTAATATCTCTGCGTCACATGATCACGACTTTATCTCACATCTGAAGTTTGTAAACCACTCACTCTCCCACACCAAAGCCCATAGAGAAAACCAGTGATTTTAACATCACAGGGACACAGGAGCTGCTGTGTCAGCTCTGCTGTTAGCTGCTAACATTAGCATCCCTGCCCAACAACTTATACTATCATTTGACATTATTGTTATTATGCATATTAGCATGTTAGCATATAGACACTGAACCGTCTAAAGAACACGTTCGCGTCTTTATTTCACTGTTAGACAGACTTTAACAATAGGAAACTGAAGTTTGTAAACCACTCACTCTCCCACACCAAAGTCACTCACTCTCTCACACCAAAGTCACTCACTCTCCCACACCAAAGTCACTCACTCTCCCACACCAAAGTCACTCACTCTCCCACACCAAACTCACTCACGCTCCCACACCAAAGTCACTCACTCTCTCACACCAAAGTCACTCACTCTCCAACACCAAAGTCACTCACTCTCCCACACCAAAGTTACTCACTCTCCCACACCAAAGTCAGTCACAATGACTGATTTTAGTGAATTCAGCTTTTAAAATATTTACTTTAGACTTAACTCAGTGACACAAAGTGACCACACGAGGCAGCAGAGGACCAGCAGCTCCTGTGTCCCTGTGAGCTAAAATCACTGGTTTTCTCTATGGACTTTGGTGTGGGAGAGTGAGTGGTTTACAAACGTCAGTTTAACATATATCATGGTTCTCAGCAGCAGGGGGCGCTCACAGTCAGTACCTCACATAAACCTCATATAAACTTTGTGGAAGTTTATTCTTGGTCAAATAAAAACATGTCGATGATATTTATAATTTTCCGTCTTCAGCTGCTCTTCAAACCTGGCTCGTCTCCACACTCACACACAGATGGTGAAAATAGCGTCGACATGTTGTTGTTTTTTTGTTTTTTTTTAAATACTTGTCATTTCTGGGAATCCAGACCCTAGCCCCTCCCCCTCCCACTCCCCCGGCCCCTCCCCCTGCAGCTGCTGCTTACCTGTGCGCTCTCACCTGTGCTGACTTGTATCTAAAGGAAGTGAGTGACAGGAAGTGGACTCGTCATCCTTCACCATGATGTCACATGATGTCAGAACGCCGCGGGGCGTCAGCGGGAAACTCATCTGTCCACAGGAAACATCTTCACTTCCACATGCAACAATTTAAAACAGACCGCAAACCCAACAGGAAGTCGGCCATTTTGTGTTCAGTGTTGAACGTGTCATTAACCTTGTTCTTTCTCTGTGTCTCACTGGTGTCTTTTACTTTAGTGTATTTTCAGGAAAAACTACAAATGTAACCTGTGGGACGCTAGGACCCAGGTCAGCAGGTGGGGAACCGAGCAACAGCAGCCACTCAGAGCATGAGACTAAGATCTCACGGGACTTTGCAAGTTCACGTTTGTTCTCGTCGCTCATCTTGGTCCATGATGCTGATGCTGAGAAGAAAAGAGGTAGAAACGTCTGTCTGTCTTCACCTGTCTGTCTGTCTGTCTGTCTGTCTGTCTGTTTGTCTGTCTTCACCTGTCTGTCTGTCTGTCTGTCTGTCTGTCTGTCTGTCTGTCTGTATGGGCTCTTCCTTCCACGTGTTCATCACCATTATGTTATAAATAATCTGACACCAACGGAAAATGTATGAGTTCAAAATTATAATTTTTTTTCAGAATGAATGAAATAACACGGAAAAACCTTGTCATTAAAAAGTATGTGAAAATATAAATGTAAAGAACATTAAAATACTGTAAATAGCTTTTGAAAAACTATATAAACTTAGTAAAAAAAAATACATTATACTGTAAAGAACCCACATTATAAAACAATATAAATATATAGAACAATACAATACTGTAAATAACTGAAAAACAAATATATATAAACTGAGTAAAAAAGATATGCATCACTCATTTACATACTGTGTGTGTGTGTGTGCTTTTGTGTATCTGTGTGTGTGTGTGTGTGTTTGTGTATGTGTGCGTGTGTCTTTGTGTGTGTGTGTGTGTGTGTGGTCAGGTTATTCTGAGCTCAGGAACTAATTTTCCTGAGGAAACAAAACGTGCGAGCGATCATAACACAACACGAGTGTGATCACGACAACACACAGTAATAACACCTGTGAGGATGTGAAATGCACGCACACACACGCGCGCACACACACACACACACAGATACACACTGACCCGACCTGTCACACAGGTAAAAACAATGATACTAATTAGACAAATGTTTGAAACACAAACAGTCGCCGCCGCACTCAGACAGGACGGCGACGACAAAACGGCCGCTTCCGGCAAGAACACACCCACAAACCGCTGAGTCGTGAATCTGTAACGCCTATCGGCCAATCAGAGCACAGACATTCGTAAATAATAAAAGAAAGTTTGAGTCACGACGTCTGCACCTGTCAGTCGACAGATGAGTGATGATCTGTAAACGACTGACACTGTGATAATGATGCTTCATTACACACACACACACACACACACAAGTCAATGATATCTACGTCACATGACCACGTCTTTATCTCACTGTACGACATCACTCACTCTCCCACACCAAAGTCCATAGAGAAAACCAGTGATTTTAGCTCACAGGGACACAGGAGCTGCTGGTCCTCTGCTGCCTCGTGTGGTCACTTTGTGTCACTGAGTTAAGTCTAAATTAAATATTTTAAAGCTGAATTCACTAAAATCAGTCATTGTGAGAGTGAGTGACTTTGGTGTGAGAGAGTGAGTGACTTTGGTGTGAGAGAGTGAGTGACTTTGGTGTGAGAGAGTGAGTGACTTTGGTGTGGGAGAGTGAGTGACTTTGGTGTGAGAGTGTGAGTGACTTTGGTGTGAGAGAGTGAGTGACTTTGGTGTGGGAGAGTGAGAAACTTTGGTGTGGGAGAGTGAGTGACTTTGGTGTGAGTGAGTGAGTGAGTGAGTGACTTTGGTGTGGGAGAGTGAGTGACTTTGGTGTGTGAGAGTGAGTGACTTTGGTGTGTGAGAGTGAGTGACTCTGGTGTGTGAGAGTGAGTGACTTTGGTGTGGGAGAGTGAGTGACTTTGGTGTGAGTGAGTGAGTGACTTTGGTGTGGGAGAGTGAGTGACTTTGGTGTGTGAGAGTGAGTGACTTTGGTGTGGGAGAGTGAGTGACTGGTGTGGGAGAGTGAGTGACTTTGGTGTGGGAGAGTGAGTGACTTTGGTGTGGGAGAGTGAGTGACTTTGGTGTGTGAGAGTGAGTGACTTTGGTGTGGGAGAGTGAGTGACTGGTGTGGGAGAGTGAGTGACTTTGGTGTGGGAGAGTGAGTGGTTTACAAACTTCAGTTTCCTGTAGTTAATGTCTGTCTAACAGTGAATTGAATCATGTGTTCATGTGTTCATGTGTTCATGTGCATAAACACATGAACACATGAACGTCTTCGATCATTAAACGTGATTTTCTAACGTTCTTTGTCTCGTCAGTAAAACTCTGTGTTAAAGATGATTGATTGTGACTCAGATGTAATTATCTCAGCAGTCGTCGCTACACTTCATTATTTCACTTAACTCTTCTTCTCTCGCTCGCTCCTCAGCAGCCAATCACAGCAGTCCGTCCAGGTGTGGCAGGCGCAGAGGGGGCGTGGCCCGACTCAGGATCCTGTGCGGCCGCCGGGGTTTTTACGTGTGAACCAGATCTTCAGGTCTGAGGAGACGCAGCCTCTCATTATCTCGTCATGAGCGTCGTAAATCACGTCGTCATGGCGACGCCGAGGCCTTCGCAGACGAGGCCTGTGGCGTTTGCAGGACGGGAGAAAGTTTCATGATGATGATGATGATGATGAGGCGTTTAGGAAACGTGGGAAATCTTAATGGCTCACCTTTAAACCGTGTGGTCAAACACCAGCAACAGCGATGTTTTCATTTTTTGAAAAAAAAATTTGGGCCAAATAAAAAGAAAAAACGACATACGATACTATGTCGTCCATAAAATAATTTGGTGACAAAAACGTAACACAATACTGTCTTCCAAAATGTTTTTTTTTTATTATTATTTTTGGTCCAAAATTTAACAAGAACGACATATAATACTATGTACAACCAAAACATTTTGAAGAAATTTTTTTTTCCAAAATTTGACTATACTATGTTTACCAAAAAAAATAGAAATTTTTTTGAAAAAAAGATTTTGGTCCAAAATTTGACAAAAACGACATACAATACTATGTCGAACCGAAAAATTGTGAAAAAAAAATTTGACTATACTATGTTGTCCAAAAAAATGTGGAATTTTTTTTTTGTCCAAAAAATTTTGGAATTTTTTTCTGTCCAAAATTTTACAAAAACAGCATACTTTACTATGTTGTCAAAAAAATTGTCTCAGGCTCCTCCCCTTTAAAAAAAAGCAGTTTCAGACCACGCCCTCTCCCCCCTCTTCTCTGCCCACTTCTTTGGCATTTGTTTTAAAAATTGGGGCGGAGATATCTTCAGAAGGCGGAGTTTAGTCACTGACTTTTCATTGGTTTCTGGCATTTTCTGCTTTTTTCTTTTCAGATTTGAATGCAATGATGTTTTAAGTGAATCTGCTCCACGTCTACGTCAATGTGGAGATTGAGATATTTGTATTATTATTATTGTTGTCATGTTTTCTTAATTCAGTTTGTATCCTTCTTAAAACCCACCTATTTTCTTTGGCTTTTAACACTACGTAGAGCGTTGATTTTATGTGTTTTTTATGTTTTTATGTGGTTTTTTATGTGACTGTATTTGTTTTGTTGTCACATTTTTGATTTTATCTTTCTATTTTATTTCTGTTTTTATTTTTATCTCTGTTTTACCTATTGTGCAGCACTTTGGAAACAGTTTGTTTGTTTAAACTCGTGCTTTATAAATAAAGTGGATTGGATTGGATTGGATCCGTTTAGATTTTCAAAAAATGTGAAACTGTAAGAAATTGTATTAATTTATTTCAATAATTGATTCATGCGCCAATGATTTTCTCGGTTAACAAAATTGTAAAATTTTGGACCAAAAGTTTTTTTTTCAAAAAAATGGTTTTTTGGACGAAATAGTGTAGTATGACATTGGAGTCGACGACATAGTATATTATGACGTTTTGGTCACATTTTGGACAAAACATTTTTTTTTATTTTTTTTATTTTCAGATTTTGGACGACATAGTATAGTATGACGTTTTTGTCAAATTTTAGACAAACTTTTTTTTTAAGAAAATGGTCAGATTTGGGACGAAATAGTGTAGTATGACATTTGGGTCGACGACATAGTGTAGTATGACGTTTTGGTCACATTTGGGACAAAAAAAAAAATATTTTTTAATTTTCAGATTCTGGACCACATAGTATAGTATGACGTTTTTGTCAAATTTTGGACCAAAATCTTTTTTTCAAAAAAATGGTCAGATTTTCGACGAAATAGTGTAGTATGACATTGGGGTCGACAACATAGTGTAGTATGACGTTTTGGTCACATTTTGGACAAAAAAAACCCTTTTTTTTTAATTTTCAGATTCTGGACGACATAGTATAGTATGACGTTTTTGTCAAATTTTGGACCAAAATCTTTTTTTCAAAAAAAAGGTCAGATTTTGGACGAAATAGTGTAGTATGACATTGGGGTAAACGACATAGTATAGTATGACGTTTTGGTCACATTTTGGACAAAACATTTTTTTTTTTTTTTTAATTTTCAGATTTTGGACGACATAGTATAGTATGACGTTTTTGTCAAATTTTAGACGAACATTTTTTTTTCAAAAAAATGGTCAGATTTTGGACGAAATAGTGTAGTATGACATTTGGGTCGACGACATGGTGTAGTATGACGTTTTGGTCACATTTGGGACAAAAAAAAAAATATTTTTTAATTTTCAGATTCTGGACCACATAGTATAGTATGACGTTTTTGTCAAATTTTGGACCAAAATCTTTTTTTCAAAAAAAAGGTCAGATTTTGGACGAAATAGTGTAGTATGACATTGGGGTAAACGACATAGTATAGTATGACGTTTTGGTCACATTTTGGACAAAAAAAAACCTTTTTTTTTTTATTTTCAGATTTTGGACGACATAGTATAGTATGACGTTTTTGTCAAATTTTAGACCAAAATCTTTTTTTCAAAAAAATGGTCAGATTTTGGACGAAATAATGTAGTATGACATTGGGGTCAACGACATAGTATAGTATGACGTTTTGGTCACATTTTGGACCAAAGTCTTTTTTTTTAAAAATGGTCAGATTTTGGACGAAATAGTGTAGTATGACATTGGGGTCAACGACATAGTATAGTATGACGTTTTTGTCAAATTTTGGACCAAAATCTTTTTTTTTAAAAATGGTCAGATTTTGGACGAAATAGTGTAGTATGACATTGGTGTCAACGACATAGTATAGTATGACGTTTTGGTCACATTTTGGACCAAAATCTTTTTTTTTAAAAATGGTCAGATTTTGGACGAAATAGTGTAGTATGACATTGGGGTCAACGACATAGTATAGTATGACGTTTTTGTCAAATTTTAGACGAACATTTTTTTTTCAAAAAATGGTCAGATTTGGTACGAAATAGTGTAGTATGACATTTGGGTCGACGACATAGTGTAGTATGACGTTTTGGTCACATTTGGGACAAAAAAAAAAATATTTTTTAATTTTCAGATTCTGGACCACATAGTATAGTATGACGTTTTTGTCAAATTTTGGACCAAAATCTTTTTTTCAAAAAAATGGTCAGATTTTGGACCAAATAGTGTAGTATGACATTGGGGTCGACAACATAGTGTAGTATGACGTTTTGGTCACATTTTGGACAAAAAAAACCCTTTTTTTTTTAATTTTCAGATTCTGGACGACATAGTATAGTATGACGTTTTTGTCAAATTTTGGACCAAAATCTTTTTTTCAAAAAAAAGGTCAGATTTTGGACGAAATAGTGTAGTATGACATTGGGGTAAACGACATAGTATAGTATGACGTTTTGGTCACATTTTGGACAAAACATTTTTTTTTTTTTTTTAATTTTCAGATTTTGGACGACATAGTATAGTATGACGTTTTTGTCAAATTTTAGACGAACATTTTCTTTTCAAAAAAATGGTCAGATTTGGGACGAAATAGTGTAGTATGACATTTGGGTCGACGACATAGTGTAGTATGACGTTTTGGTCACATTTGGGACAAAAAAAAAAATATTTTTTAATTTTCAGATTCTGGACCACATAGTATAGTATGACGTTTTTGTCAAATTTTGGACCAAAATCTTTTTTTCAAAAAAAGGTCAGATTTTGGACGAAATAGTGTAGTATGACATTGGGGTAAACGACATAGTATAGTATGACGTTTTGGTCACATTTTGGACAAAAAAAAACCTTTTTTTTTTTATTTTCAGATTTTGGACGACATAGTATAGTATGACGTTTTTGTCAAATTTTAGACCATAATCTTTTTTTCAAAAAAATGGTCAGATTTTGGACGAAATAGTGTAGTATGACATTGGGGTCAACGACATAGTATAGTATGACGTTTTTTTTGTCACATTTTGGACAAAACATTCTTTTTTTTTTTTGAATTTTCAGATTTTGGACGACATAGTATAGTATGACGTTTTTGTCAAATTTTAGACGGAAATTTTTTTTTCAAAAAAATGGTCAGATTTTGGACGAAATAGTGTAGTATGACATTGGGGTAAACGACATAGTATAGTATGACGTTTTGGTCACATTTTGGACAAAAAAAACCCTTTTTTTTTAATTTTCAGATTCTGGACGACATAGTATAGTATGACGTCTTTGTCAAATTTTGGACCAAAATCTTTTTTTCAAAAAAATGGTCAGATTTTGGACGAAATAGTGTAGTATGACATTGGGGTCAACGACATAGTATAGTATGACGTTTTGGTCACATTTTGGACAAAAAAAACCCTTTTTTTTTTAATTTTCAGATTTTGGACGACATAGTATAGTATGACGTTTTTGTCAAATTTTGGACCAAAATCTTTTTTTTTAAAAATGGTCAGATTTTGGACGAAATAGTGTAGTATGACATTGGGGTCAACGACATAGTATAGTATGACGTTTTTTTTGTCACATTTTGGACAAAACATTTTTTTTTTTTTTGAATTTTCAGATTTTGGACGACATAGTATAGTATGACGTTTTGGTCACATTTCGGACAAAAAAAATATATATTTTTTAATTTTCAGATGATGGACCACATAGTATAGTATGACGTTTTTGTCAAATTCTGGTCCAAATTCTTTTATTCAAAAAAATGGTCAGATTTTGGACCAAATAGTGTAGTATGACATTGAGGTCGAAAATATAGTATAGTATGACGTTTTGGTCACATTTTGGAGTAAAAATATATATATATTTTTTAAATTGTCCGATTTTGGACGACATAGTATAGTATGTCGTTTTTGTCAAATTTTTTCACCAAATTCTTTTTTTCAAAAAAATGGTCAGATTTTGGACCAAATACTGTTATATGACATTGAGGTCGAAGACATAGTATAGTAGGATGTTTTGTCACATTTTGGGCTAAAAGAAAAAATTTCAATAAAATTTCTGATTTTGGACGACATAGTATAGTATGTCGTTTTTGTCAAATTTTGGACCAAATTCTTTTTTTCAAAAAAATGGTCAGATTTTGGACCAAATAGTGAAGTATGACATTGAGGTCGAAGACAGTATAGTAGGATGTTTTGTCACATTTTGGGCTAAAAGAAAAAATTTCAATAAAATTTCTGATTTTGGACGACATAGTATAGTATGTCGTTTTTGTCAAATTTTGGACCAAATTCTTTTTTTCAAAAAAATGGTCTGATTTTGGACCAAATAGTGTAGTATGACATTGAGGTCGAAGACATAGTATAGTAGGACGTTTTGTCACATTTTGGGCTAAAAGAAAAAATTTCAATAAAATTTCTGATGACATAGTATAGTATGTCGTTTTTGTCAAATTTTGGACCAAATTCTTTTTTTCAAAAAAATGGTCAGATTTTGGACCAAATAGTGTAGTATGACATTGGGGTAAACGACATAGTATAGTAGGACGTTTTGGTCACATTTTGGACAAAACATTTTTTTTTTTTTTTTAATTTTCAGATTTTGGACGACATAGTATAGTATGACGTTTTTGTCAAATTTTAGATGAACATTTTCTTTTCAAAAAAATGGTCAGATTTGGGACGAAATAGTGTAGTATGACATTTGGGTCGACGACATAGTGTAGTATGACGTTTTGGTCACATTTGGGACAAAAAAAAAATATTTTTTAATTTTCAGATTCTGGACCACATAGTATAGTATGACGTTTTTGTCAAATTTTGGACCAAAATCTTTTTTTCAAAAAAATGGTCAGATTTGGGACGAAATAGTGTAGTATGACATTTGGGTCGACGACGTAGTGTAGTATGACGTTTTGGTCACATTTTGGACAAAACATTTTTTTTTTTTTTTAATTTTCAGATTTTGGACGACATAGTATAGTATGACGTTTTGGTCACATTTCGGACAAAAAAAAAATATATTTTTTAATTTTCAGATGATGGACCCATAGTATAGTATGACGTTTTTGTCAAATTCTGGTCCAAATTCTTTTATTCAAAAAAATGGTCAGATTTTGGACCAAATAGTGTAGTATGACATTGAGGTCGAAAATATAGTATAGTATGACGTTTTGGTCACATTTTGGAGTAAAAATATATATATATTTTTTAAATTGTCCGATTTTGGACGACATAGTATAGTATGTCGTTTTTGTCAAATTTTGGACCAAATTCTTTTTTTCAAAAAAATGGTCAGATTTTGGACCAAATAGTGTAGTATGACATTGAGGTCGAAGACATAGTATAGTAGGACGTTTTGTCACATTTTGGGCTAAAAAAAAAAATTTAAATAAAATTACTGATTTTTGGACGACATAGTATAGTATGTCGTTTTTGTCAAATTTTGGACCAAATTCTTTTTTTCAAAAAAATGGTCAGATTTTGGACCAAATAGTGTAGTATGACATTGAGGTCGAAGACATAGTATAGTAGGATGTTTTGTCACATTTTGGGCTAAAAGAAAAAATTTCAATAAAATTTCTGATTTTGGACGACATAGTATAGTATGTCGTTTTTGTCAAATTTTGGACCAAATTCTTTTTTTCAAAAAAATGGTCAGATTTTGGACCAAATAGTGAAGTATGACATTGAGGTCGAAGACAGTATAGTAGGATGTTTTGTCACATTTTGGGCTAAAAGAAAAAATTTCAATAAAATTTCTGATTTTGGACGACATAGTATAGTATGTCGTTTTTGTCAAATTTTGGACCAAATTCTTTTTTTCAAAAAAATGGTCTGATTTTGGACCAAATAGTGTAGTATGACATTGAGGTCGAAGACATAGTATAGTAGGACGTTTTGTCACATTTTGGGCTAAAAGAAAAAATTTCAATAAAATTTCTGATGACATAGTATAGTATGTCGTTTTTGTCAAATTTTGGACCAAATTCTTTTTTTCAAAAAAATGGTCAGATTTTGGACCAAATAGTGTAGTATGACATTGAGGTCGAAGACATAGTATAGTAGGACGTTTTGTCACATTTTGGGCTAAAAAAAAAAATTTAAATAAAATTACTGATTTTTGGACGACATAGTATAGTATGTCGTTTTTGTCAAATTTTGGACCAAATTCTTTTTTTCAAAAAAATGGTCAGATTTTGGACCAAATAGTGTAGTATGACATTGAGGTCGAAGACATAGTATAGTAGGATGTTTTGTCACATTTTGGGCTAAAAGAAAAAATTTCAATAAAATTTCTGATTTTGGACGACATAGTATAGTATGTCGTTTTTGTCAAATTTTGGACCAAATTCTTTTTTTCAAAAAAATGGTCAGATTTTGGACCAAATAGTGAAGTATGACATTGAGGTCGAAGACAGTATAGTAGGATGTTTTGTCACATTTTGGGCTAAAAGAAAAAATTTCAATAAAATTTCTGATTTTGGACGACATAGTATAGTATGTCGTTTTTGTCAAATTTTGGACCAAATTCTTTTTTTCAAAAAAATGGTCAGATTTTGGACCAAATAGTGTAGTATGACATTGAGGTCGAAGACATAGTATAGTAGGACGTTTTGTCACATTTTGGGCTAAAAGAAAAAATTTCAATAAAATTTCTGATGACATAGTATAGTATGTCGTTTTTGTCAAATTTTGGACCAAATTCTTTTTTTCAAAAAAATGGTCAGATTTTGGACCAAATAGTGTAGTATGACATTGAGGTCGACAACATAGTATAGTAGGACGTTTTGTCACAATTTGGGGCTAAAAAAAATTTTTTAAATAAAATTTCTGATTTTTGGACGACATAGTATAGTATGTCGTTTTTGTCAAATTTTGGACCAAATTCTTTTTTTCAAAAAAATGGTCAGATTTTGGACCAAATAGTGTAGTATGACATTGAGGTCGACGACATAGTATAGTAGGATGTTTTGTCACATTTTGGAGTAAAAATATATATATATTTTTTAAATTGTCCGATTTTGGACGACATAGTATAGTATGTCGTTTTTGTCAAATTTTTTCACCAAATTCTTTTTTTCAAAAAAATGGTCAGATTTTGGACCAAATACTGTTATATGACATTGAGGTCGAAGACATAGTATAGTAGGATGTTTTGTCACATTTTGGGCTACAAGAAAAAATTTCAATAAAATTTCTGATTTTGGACGACATAGTATAGTATGTCGTTTTTGTCAAATTTTGGACCAAATTCTTTTTTTCAAAAAAATGGACAGATTTTGGACCAAATAGTGAAGTATGACATTGAGGTCGAAGACAGTATAGTAGGATGTTTTGTCACATTTTGGGCTAAAAGAAAAAATTTCAATAAAATTTCTGATTTTGGACGACATAGTATAGTATGTCGTTTTTGTCAAATTTTGGACCAAATTCTTTTTTCAAAAAAATGGTCTGATTTTGGACCAAATAGTGTAGTATGACATTGAGGTCGAAGACATAGTATAGTAGGACGTTTTGTCACATTTTGGGCTAAAAGAAAAAATTTCAATAAAATTTCTGATGACATAGTATAGTATGTCGTTTTTGTCAAATTTTGGACCAAATTCTTTTTTTCAAAAAAATGGTCAGATTTTGGACCAAATAGTGTAGTATGACATTGAGGTCGACGACATAGTATAGTAGGATGTTTAGTCACATTTTGGGCTAAAAGAAAAAATTTCAATAAAATTTCTGATTTTGGGACGACATAGTATAGTATGTTGTTTTTGTCAAATTTTGGACCAAATTCTTTTTTTTTAAAAAATGGTCAGATTTTGGACCAAATAGTGTAGTATGACATTGAGGTCGAAGACATAGTATAGTAGGACGTTTTGTCACATTTTGGGCTAAAAAAAATTTTTTAAATAAAATTTCTGATTTTTGGACGACATAGTATAGTATGTTGTTTTTGTCAAATTTTAGACCAAATTCTTTTTTTCAAAAAAATGGTCAGATTTTGGACCAAATAGTGTAGTATGACATTGAGGTCGAAGATATAGTATAGTAGGATGTTTTGTCACATTTTGGGCTAAAAGAAAAAATTTCAATAAAATTTCTGATTTTGGACGACATAGTATAGTATGTCGTTTTTGTCAAATTTTGGACCAAATTCTTTTTTTCAAAAAAATGGTCAGATTTTGGACCAAATAGTGTAGTATGACATTGAGGTCGACAACATAGTATAGTAGGACGTTTTGTGACAATTTGGGGCTAAAAAAAAAATTCTATAAAATTTCTGATTTTGGACGACATAGTATAGTATGTCGTTTTTGTCAAATTTTGGACCAAATTCTTTTTTTCAAAAAAATGGTCAGATTTTGGACCAAATAGTGTAGTATGACATTGAGGTCGAAGACATAGTATAGTAGGATGTTTTGTCACATTTTGGGCTAAAAGAAAAAATTTCAATAAAATTTCTGATTTTGGACGACATAGTATAGTATGTCGTTTTTGTCAAATTTTGGACCAAATTCTTTTTTTCAAAAAAATGGTCAGATTTTGGACCAAATAGTGTAGTATGACATTGAGGTCGAAGACATAGTATAGTAGGACGTTTTGTCACAATTTGGGGCTAAAAAAAAAAAATTCTATAAAATTTCTGATTTTTGGACGACATAGTATAGTATGTCGTTTTTGTCAAATTTTGGACCAAATTCTTTTTTTCAAAAAAATGGTCAGATTTTGGACCAAATAGTGTAGTATGACATTGAGGTCGACAACATAGTATAGTAGGACGTTTTGTGACAATTTGGGGCTAAAAAAAAAATTCTATAAAATTTCTGATTTTGGACGACATAGTATAGTATGTTGTTTTTGTCAAATTTTGGACCAAATTCTTTTTTTCAAAAAAATGGTCAGATTTTGGACCAAATAGTGTAGTATGACATTGAGGTCGAAGACATAGTATAGTAGGATGTTTTGTCACATTTTGGGCTAAAAAAAAAAATTTAAATAAAATTTCTGATTTTTGGACGACATAGTATAGTATGTCGTTTTTGTCAAATTTTGGACCAAATTCTTTTTTTCAAAAAAATGGTCAGATTTTGGACCAAATAGTGTAGTATGACATTGAGGTCGACAACATAGTATAGTAGGACGTTTTGTCACAATTTGGGGCTAAAAAAAAAATTTTAAATAAAATTTCTGATTTTTGGACGACATAGTATAGTATGTCGTTTTTGTCAAATTTTGGACCAAATTCTTTTTTTCAAAAAAATGGTCAGATTTTGGACCAAATAGTGTTGTATGACATTGAGGTCGAAGACATAGTATAGTAGGATGTTTTGTCACATTTTGGGCTAAAAGAAAAAATTTAAATAAAATTACTGATTTTTGGACGACATAGTATAGTATGTCGTTTTTGTCAAATTTTGGACCAAATTCTTTTTTTCAAAAAAATTGTCAGATTTTGGACCAAATAGTGTAGTATGACATTGAAGTCGACAACATAGTATAGTTGGACGTTTTGTGACAATTTGGGGCTAAAAAAAAAATTCTATAAAATTTCTGATTTTGGACGACATAGTATAGTATGTCGTTTTTGTCAAATTTTGGACCAAATTCTTTTTTTCAAAAAAATGGTCAGATTTTGGACCAAATAGTGTAGTATGACATTGAGGTCGACAACATAGTATAGTAGGACGTTTTGTCACAATTTGGGGCTAAAAAAAAAAATTTAAATAAAATTTCTGATTTTTTGACGACATAGTATAGTATGTCGTTTTTGTCAAATTTTGGACCAAATTCTTTTTTTCAAAAAAATGGTCAGATTTTGGACCAAATAGTGTAGTATGACATTGAGGTCGAAGACATAGTATAGTAGGATGTTTTGTCACATTTTGGGCTAAAAAAAAAAATTTAAATAAAATTTCTGATTTTTGGACGACATAGTATAGTATGTCGTTTTTGTCAAATTTTGGACCAAATTCTTTTTTTCAAAAAAATGGTCAGATCTTGGACCAAATAGTGTAGTATGACATTGAGGTCGACAACATAGTATAGTAGGACGTTTTGTCACAATTTGGGGCTAAAAAAAGATTTTTTAAATAAAATTTCTGATTTTTGGACGACATTGTATAGTATGTTGTTTTTGTCAAATTTTAGACCAAATTCTTTTTTTCAAAAAAATGGTCAGATTTTGGACCAAATAGTGTAGTATGACATTGAGGTCGAAGACATAGTATAGTAGGATGTTTTGTCACATTTTGGGCTAAAAAAAAAAATTTAAATAAAATTTCTGATTTTTGGACGACATAGTATAGTATGTCGTTTTTGTCAAATTTTGGACCAAATTCTTTTTTTCAAAAAAATGGTCAGATTTTGGACCAAATAGTGTAGTATGACATTGAGGTCGACAACATAGTATAGTAGGACGTTTTGTCACAATTTGGGGCTAAAAAAAATTTTTTAAATAAAATTTCTGATTTTTGGACGACATAGTATAGTATGTTGTTTTTGTCAAATTTTAGACCAAATTCTTTTTTTCAAAAAAATGGTCAGATTTTGGACCAAATAGTGTAGTATGACATTGAGGTCGAAGATATAGTATAGTAGGATGTTTTGTCACATTTTGGGCTAAAAGAAAAAATTTCAATAAAATTTCTGATTTTGGACGACATAGTATAGTATGTCGTTTTTGTCAAATTTTGGACCAAATTCTTTTTTTCAAAAAAATGGTCAGATTTTGGACACAATAGTGTAGTATGACATTGAGGTCGACAACATAGTATAGTAGGACGTTTTGTGACAATTTGGGGCTAAAAAAAAAATTCTATAAAATTTCTGATTTTGGACGACATAGTATAGTATGTCGTTTTTGTCAAATTTTGGACCAAATTCTTTTTTTCAAAAAAATGGTCAGATTTTGGACCAAATAGTGTAGTATGACATTGAGGTCGAAGACATAGTATAGTAGGATGTTTTGTCACATTTTGGGCTAAAAAATAAAATTTAAATAAAATTTCTGATTTTTGGACGACAGTATAGTATGTCGTTTTTGTCAAATTTTGGACCAAATTCTTTTTTTCAAAAAAATGGTCAGATTTTGGACCAAATAGTGTAGTATGACATTGAGGTCGACAACATAGTATAGTAGGACGTTTTGTCACAATTTGGGGCTAAAAAAAAAGAATTTCAATAAAATTTCTGATTTTTGGACGACATAGTATAGTATGTCGTTTTTGTCAAATTTTGGACCAAATTCTTTTTTTCAAAAAAATGGTCAGATTTTGGACCAAATAGTGTAGTATGACATTGAGGTCGAAGACATAGTATAGTAGGATGTTTTGTCACATTTTGGGCTAAAAGAAAAAATTTAAATAAAATTTCTGATTTTTGGACGACATAGTATAGTATGTCGTTTTTGTCAAATTTTGGACCAAATTCTTTTTTTCAAAAAAATGGTCAGATTTTGGACCAAATAGTGTAGTATGACATTGAGGTCGACAACATAGTATAGTAGGACGTTTTGTCACAATTTGGGGCTAAAAAAAAAAATTTAAATAAAATTTCTGATTTTTGGACGACATAGTATAGTATGTCGTTTTTGTCAAATTTTGGACCAAATTCTTTTTTTCAAAAAAATGGTCAGATTTTGGACCAAATAGTGTAGTATGACATTGAGGTCGAAGACATAGTATAGAAGGATGTTTTGTCACATTTTGGGCTAAAAGAAAAAATTTCAATAAAATTTCTGATTTTGGACGACATAGTATAGTATGTCGTTTTTGTCAAATTTTGGACCAAATTCTTTTTTTCAAAAAAATGGTCAGATTTTGGACCAAATAGTGTAGTATGACATTGAGGTCGAAGACATAGTATAGTAGGACGTTTTGTCACAATTTGGGGCTAAAAAAAAAAAATTCTATAAAATTTCTGATTTTTGGACGACATAGTATAGTATGTCGTTTTTGTCAAATTTTGGACCAAATTCTTTTTTTCAAAAAAATGGTCAGATTTTGGACCAAATAGTGTAGTATGACATTGAGGTCGACAACATAGTATAGTAGGACGTTTTGTGACAATTTGGGGCTAAAAAAAAAATTCTATAAAATTTCTGATTTTGGACGACATAGTATAGTATGTTGTTTTTGTCAAATTTTGGACCAAATTCTTTTTTTCAAAAAAATGGTCAGATTTTGGACCAAATAGTGTAGTATGACATTGAAGTCGACAACATAGTATAGTAGGACGTTTTGTGACAATTTGGGGCTAAAAAAAAAATTCTATAAAATTTCTGATTTTGGACGACATAGTATAGTATGTCGTTTTTGTCAAATTTTGGACCAAATTCTTTTTTTCAAAAAAATGGTCAGATTTTGGACCAAATAGTGTAGTATGACATTGAGGTCGACAACATAGTATAGTAGGACGTTTTGTCACAATTTGGGGCTAAAAAAAAAAATTTAAATAAAATTTCTGATTTTTGGACGACATAGTATAGTATGTCGTTTTTGTCAAATTTTGGACCAAATTCTTTTTTTCAAAAAAATGGTCAGATTTTGGACCAAATAGTGTAGTATGACATTGAGGTCGACAACATAGTATAGTAGGACGTTTTGTCACATTTTGGGCTAAAAGAAAAAATTTCAATAAAATTTCTGATTTTGGACGACATAGTATAGTATGTTGTTTTTGTCAAATTTTGGACCAAATTCTTTTTTTCAAAAAAATGGTCAGATTTTGGACCAAATAGTGTAGTATGACATTGAGGTCGAAGACATAGTATAGTAGGACGTTTTGTCACAATTTGGGGCTAAGAAAAAAAATTTAAATAAAATTTCTGATTTTTGGACGACATAGTATACTGTCGTTTTTGTCAAATTTTGGACCAAATTCTTTTTTCAAAAAAATGGTCAGATTTTGGACCAAATAGTGTAGTATGACATTGAGGTCGAAGACATAGTATAGTAGGATGTTTTGTCACATTTTGGCTAAAAGAAAAAATTTCAATAAATTTCTGATTTTGACGACATAGTATAGTATGTCGTTTTTGTCAAATTTTGGACCAAATTCTTTTTTTCAAAAAAATGGTCAGATTTTGGACCAAATAGTGTAGTATGACATTGAGGTCGAAGACATAGTATAGTAGGATGTTTTGTCACATTTTGGGCTAAAGAAAAAATTTCAATAAAATTTCTGATTTTGGGACGACATAGTATAGTATGTCGTTTTTGTCAAATTTTGGACCAAATTCTTTTTTTCAAAAAAATGGTCAGATTTTGGACCAAATAGTGTAGTATGACATTGAGGTCGAAGACATAGTATAGTAGGACGTTTTGTCACATTTTGGCTAAAAAAAAAATTTAAATAAAATTACTGATTTTTGGACGACATAGTATAGTATGTCGTTTTTGTCAAATTTTGGACCAATTCTTTTTTTCAAAAAAATGGTCAGATTTTGGACCAAATAGTGTAGTATGACATTGAGGTTGAAGACATAGTATAGTAGGATGTTTTGTCACATTTTGGGCTAAAAGAAAAAATTTCAATTAAATTTCTGATTTTGGACGACATAGTATAGTATGTCGTTTTTGTCAAATTTTGGACCAAATTCTTTTTTCAAAAAAATGGTCAGATTTTGGACCAAATAGTGTAGTATGACATTGAGGTCGAAGACATAGTATAGTAGGATGTTTTGTCACATTTTGGGCTAAAAGAAAAAATTTCAATAAAATTTCTGATTTTGGACGACATAGTATAGTATGTCGTTTTTGTCAAATTTTGGACCAAATTCTTTTTTCAAAAAAATGGTCAGATTTTGGACCAAATAGTGTAGTATGACATTGAGGTCGAAGACATAGTATAGTAGGACGTTTTGTCACATTTTGGGCTAAAAAATTTTTTTAAATAAAATTACTGATTTTTGACGACATAGTATAGTATGTCGTTTTTGTCAATTTTGGACCAAATTCTTTTTTTCAAAAAAATGGTCAGATTTTGGACCAAATAGTGTAGTATGACATTGAGGTTGAAGACATAGTATAGTAGGGATGTTTTGTCACATTTTGGGCTAAAAGAAAAAATTTCAATTAAATTTCTGATTTGGACGACATAGTATAGTATGTCGTTTTTGTCAAATTTTGGACCAAATTCTTTTTTTCAAAAAATGGTCAGATTTTGGACCAAATAGTGTAGTATGACATTGAGGTCGACAACATAGTATAGTAGGACGTTTTGTGACAATTTGGGGCTAAAAAAAAATTCTATAAATTTCTGATTTTGGACGACATAGTATAGTATGTCGTTTTTGTCAAATTTTGGACCAAATTCTTTTTTTCAAAAAAATGGTCAGATTTTGACCAAATAGTGTAGTATGACATTGAGGTCGACAACATAGTATAGTAGGACGTTTTGTCACAATTGGGGCTAAAAAAAAAAATGTAAATAAAATTTCTGATTTTGGACGACATAGTATAGTATGTCGTTTTTGTCAAATTTTGGACCAAATTCTTTTTTTCAAAAAAATGGTCAGATTTGGACCAAATAGTGTAGTATGACATTGAGGTCGAAGACATAGTATAGTAGGATGTTTTGTCACATTTTGGGCTAAAAGAAAAAATTTCAATAAAATTTCTGATTTTGGACGACATAGTATAGTATGTCGTTTTTGTCAAATTTTGGACCAAATTCTTTTTTCAAAAAAATGGTCAGATTTTGGACCAAATAGTGTAGTATGACATTGAGGTCGACAACATAGTATAGTAGGACGTTTTGTGACAATTTGGGGCTAAAAAAAAAATTCTATAAAATTTCTGATTTTGGACGACATAGTATAGTATGTCGTTTTTGTCAAATTTTTGGACCAAATTCTTTTTTAAAAAAAATGGTCAGATTTTGGACCAAATAGTGTAGTATGACATTGAGGTCGACAACATAGTATAGTAGGACGTTTTGTCACAATTTGGGGCTAAAAAAAAATTTTTAAATAAAATTTCTGATTTTTGGACGACATAGTATAGTATGTCGTTTTTGTCAAATTTTGGACCAAATTCTTTTTTCAAAAAAATGGTCAGATTTTGGACCAAATAGTGTAGTATGACATTGAGGTCGAAGACATAGTATAGTAGGATGTTTTGTCACATTTTGGGCTAAAAGAAAAAATTTAATAAAATTTCTGATTTTTGGACGACATAGTATAGTATGTCGTTTTGTCAAATTTTGGACCAAATTCTTTTTTTCAAAAAAATGGTCAGATTTTGGACCAAATAGTGTAGTATGACATTGAGGTCGACAACATAGTATAGTAGGACGTTTTGTCACAATTTGGGGCTAAAAAAAAAAAATTTAAATAAAATTTCTGATTTTTGGACGACATAGTATAGTATGTCGTTTTGTCAAATTTTGGACCAAATTCTTTTTTTCAAAAAAATGGTCAGATTTTGGACCAAATAGTGTAGTATGACATTGAGGTCGAAGACATAGTATAGTAGGATGTTTTGTCACATTTTGGGCTAAAAGAAAAAATTTCAATAAAATTCTGATTTTGACGACATAGTATAGTATGTCGTTTTTGTCAAATTTTGGACCAAATTCTTTTTTTCAAAAAAATGGTCAGATTTTGGACCAAATAGTGTAGTATGACATTGAGGTCGAAGACATAGTATAGTAGGATGTTTTGTCACATTTTGGCTAAAAAAAAAAATTTCAATAAAATTTCTGATTTTGGACGACATAGTATAGTATGTTGTTTTTGTCAAATTTGGACCAAATTCTTTTTTTCAAAAAATGGTCAGATTTTGGACCAAATAGTGTAGTATGACATTGAGGTCGAAGACATAGTATAGTAGGACGTTTTGTCACATTTTGGGCTAAAAAAAAAAATTTAAATGAAATTACTGATTTTTGGACGACATAGTATAGTATGTCGTTTTTGTCAAATTTTGGACCAAATTCTTTTTTTCAAAAAATTGTCAGATTTTGGACCAAATAGTGTAGTATGACATTGAGGTTGAAGACATAGTATAGTAGGATGTTTTGTCACATTTTGGGCTAAAAGAAAAAATTTCAATAAAATTTCTGATTTTGGACGACATAGTATAGTATGTCGTTTTTGTCAAATTTTGGACCAAATTCTTTTTTTCAAAAAAATGGTCAGATTTTGGACCAAATAGTGTAGTATGACATTGAGGTCGACAACATAGTATAGTAGGACGTTTTGTGACAATTTGGGGCTAAAAAAAAAATTCTATAAAATTTCTGATTTTGGACGACATAGTATAGTATGTCGTTTTTGTCAAATTTTGGACCAAATTCTTTTTTTCAAAAAAATGGTCAGATTTTGGACCAAATAGTGTAGTATGACATTGAGGTCAACAACATAGTATAGTAGGACGTTTTGTCACAATTTGGGCTAAAAAAAAAAGTTTAAATAAAATTTCTGATTTTTGGACGACATAGTATAGTATGTCGTTTTTGTCAAATTTTGGACCAAATTCTTTTTTCAAAAAAATGGTCAGATTTTGGACCAAATAGTGTAGTATGACATTGAGGTCGAAGACATAGTATAGTAGGACGTTTTGTCACATTTTGGGCTAAAAAAAAAAATTTAAATAAAATTACTGATTTTTGGACGACATAGTATAGTATGTCGTTTTTGTCAAATTTTGGACCAAATTCTTTTTTTCAAAAAAATTGTCAGATTTTGGACCAAATAGTGTAGTATGACATTGAGGTTGAAGACATAGTATAGTAGGATGTTTTGTCACATTTTGGGCTAAAAGAAAAAATTTCAATAAAATTTCTGATTTTGGACGACATAGTATAGTATGTCGTTTTTGTCAAATTTTGGACCAAATTCTTTTTTTCAAAAAAATGGTCAGATTTTGGACCAAATAGTGTAGTATGACATTGAGGTCGACAACATAGTATAGTAGGACGTTTTGTGACAATTTGGGGCTAAAAAAAAAATTCTATAAAATTTCTGATTTTGGACGACATAGTATAGTATGTCGTTTTTGTCAAATTTTGGACCAAATTCTTTTTTCAAAAAAATGTTCAGATTTTGGACCAAATAGTGTAGTATGACATTGAGGTCGACAACATAGTATAGTAGGACGTTTTGTCACAATTTGGGGCTAAAAAAAAAATTTAAATAAAATTTTTGATTTTTGGACGACATAGTATAGTATGTCGTTTTTGTCAAATTTTGGACCAAATTCTTTTTTTCAAAAAAATGGTCAGATTTTGGACCAAATAGTGTAGTATGACATTGAGGTCAACAACATAGTATAGTAGGACGTTTTGTCACAATTTGGGGCTAAAAAAAAAAGTTTAAATAAAATTTCTGATTTTTGGACGACATAGTATAGTATGTCGTTTTTGTCAAATTTTGGACCAAATTCTTTTTTTCAAAAAAATGGTCAGATTTTGGACCAAATAGTGTAGTATGACATTGAGGTCGAAGACATAGTATAGTAGGATGTTTTGTCACATTTTGGCTAAAAGAAAAAATTTCAATAAAATTTCTGATTTTGGACGACATAGTATAGTATGTCGTTTTTGTCAAATTTTGGACCAAATTCTTTTTTCAAAAAAATGGTCAGATTTTGGACCAAATAGTGTAGTATGACATTGAGGTCGAAGACATAGTATAGTAGGATGTTTGTCACATTTTGGGCTAAAAGAAAAATTTCAATAAAATTTCTGATTTTGGACGACATAGTATAGTATGTCGTTTTTGTCAAATTTTGGACCAAATTCTTTTTTTCAAAAAAATGGTCAGATTTTGGACCAAATAGTGTAGTATGACATTGAGGTCGAAGACATAGTATAGTAGGACGTTTTGTCACATTTTGGGCTAAAAAAAAAATTTAAATAAAATTACTGATTTTTGGACGACATAGTATAGTATGTCGTTTTTGTCAAATTTTGGACCAAATTCTTTTTTTCAAAAAAAATGGTCAGATTTTGGACCAAATAGTGTAGTATGACATTGAGGTCGAAGACATAGTATAGTAGGATGTTTTGTCACATTTTGGGCTAAAAGAAAAAATTCAATTAAATTTCTGATTTTGGACGACATAGTATAGTATGTCGTTTTTGTCAAATTTTGGACCAAATTCTTTTTTTCAAAAAAATGGTCAGATTTTGGACCAAATAGTGTAGTATGACATTGAGGTCGACAACATAGTATAGTAGGACGTTTTGTCACAATTTGGGGCTAAAAAAAATTTTTTAAATAAAATTTCTGATTTTTGGACGACATAGTATAGTATGTCGTTTTTGTCAAATTTTGGACCAAATTCTTTTTTTCAAAAAAATGGTCAGATTTTGGACCAAATAGTGTAGTATGACATTGAGGTCGAAGACATAGTATAGTAGGATGTTTTGTCACATTTTGGGCTAAAAGAAAAAATGTCAATAAAATTTCTGATTTTGGACGACATAGTATAGTATGTCGTTTTTGTCAAATTTTGGACCATAGTCAAATTTTGGACCAAATTCTTTTTTTCAAAAAAATGGTCAGATTTTGGACCAAATAGTGTAGTATGACATTGAGGTCAAAGACATAGTATAGTAGGACGTTTTGTCACATTTTGGGGCTAAAAAAAAAAATTTAAATAAAATTTCTGATTTTTGGACGACATAGTATAGTATGTCGTTTTTGTCAAATTTTGGACCAAATTCTTTTTTTCAAAAAAATGGTCAGATTTTGGACCAAATAGTGTAGTATGACATTGAGGTCGAAGACATAGTATAGTAGGACGTTTTGTCACATTTTGGGCTAAAAAAAAATTTAAATAAAATTTCTGATTTTGGACGACATAGTATAGTATGTCGTTTTTGTCAAATTTTGGACCAAATTCTTTTGTTCAAAAAAATGGTCAGATTTTGGACCAAATAGTGTAGTATGACATTGAGGTCAAAGACATAGTATAGTAGGACGTTTTGTCACATTTTGGGGCTAAAAAAAAAAATTTAAATAAAATTTCTGATTTTTGGACGACATAGTATAGTATGTCGTTTTTGTCAAATTTTGGACCAAATTCTTTTTTTCAAAAAAATGGTCAGATTTTGGACCAAATAGTGTAGTATGACATTGAGGTCAACAACATAGTATAGTAGGACGTTTTGTCACAATTTGGGGCTAAAAAAAAAAAGTTTAAATAAAATTTCTGATTTTTGGACGACATAGTATAGTATGTCGTTTTTGTCAAATTTTGGACCAAATTCTTTTTTTCAAAAAAATGGTCAGATTTTGGACCAAATAGTGTAGTATGACATTGAGGTCGAAGACATAGTATAGTAGGATGTTTTGTCACATTTTGGGCTAAAAGAAAAAATTTCAATAAAATTTCTGATTTTGGACGACATAGTATAGTATGTCGTTTTTGTCAAATTTTGGACCAAATTCTTTTTTTCAAAAAAATGGTCAGATTTTGGACCAAATAGTGTAGTATGACATTGAGGTCGAAGACATAGTATAGTAGGATGTTTTGTCACATTTTGGGCTAAAAGAAAAAATTTCAATAAAATTTCTGATTTTGGACGACATAGTATAGTATGTCGTTTTTGTCAAATTTTGGACCAAATTCTTTTTTTCAAAAAATGGTCAGATTTTGGACCAAATAGTGTAGTATGACATTGAGGTCGAAGACATAGTATAGTAGGACGTTTTGTCACATTTTGGGCTAAAAAAAAAATTTAAATAAAATTACTGATTTTTGGACGACATAGTATAGTATGTCGTTTTTGTCAAATTTTGGACCAAATTCTTTTTTTCAAAAAAATGGTCAGATTTTGGACCAAATAGTGTAGTATGACATTGAGGTCGAAGACATAGTATAGTAGGATGTTTTGTCACATTTTGGGCTAAAAGAAAAAATTTCAATTAAATTTCTGATTTTGGACGACATAGTATAGTATGTCGTTTTTGTCAAATTTTGGACCAAATTCTTTTTTTCAAAAAAATGGTCAGATTTTGGACCAAATAGTGTAGTATGACATTGAGGTCGACAACATAGTATAGTAGGACGTTTTGTCACAATTTGGGGCTAAAAAAAAAAGTTTTAAATAAAATTTCTGATTTTTGGACGACATAGTATAGTATGTCGTTTTTGTCAAATTTTGGACCAAATTCTTTTTTTCAAAAAAATGGTCAGATTTTGGACCAAATAGTGTAGTATGACATTGAGGTCGAAGACATAGTATAGTAGGATGTTTTGTCACATTTTGGGCTAAAAGAAAAAATTTCAATAAAATTTCTGATTTTGGACGACATAGTATAGTATGTCGTTTTTGTCAAATTTTGGACCAAATTCTTTTTTTCAAAAAAATGGTCAGATTTTGGACCAAATAGTGTAGTATGACATTGAGGTCAAAGACATAGTATAGTAGGACGTTTTGTCACATTTTGGGGCTAAAAAAAAAAATTTAAATAAAATTTCTGATTTTTGGACGACATAGTATAGTATGTCGTTTTTGTCAAATTTTGGACCAAATTCTTTTTTTCAAAAAAATGGTCAGATTTTGGACCAAATAGTGTAGTATGACATTGAGGTCAACAACATAGTATAGTAGGACGTTTTGTCACAATTTGGGGCTAAAAAAAAAAAGTTTAAATAAAATTTCTGATTTTTGGACGACATAGTATAGTATGTCGTTTTTGTCAAATTTTGGACCAAATTCTTTTTTTCAAAAAAATGGTCAGATTTTGGACCAAATAGTGTAGTATGACATTGAGGTCGAAGACATAGTATAGTAGGATGTTTTGTCACATTTTGGGCTAAAAGAAAAAATTTCAATAAAATTTCTGATTTTGGACGACATAGTATAGTATGTCGTTTTTGTCAAATTTTGGACCAAATTCTTTTTTTCAAAAAAATGGTCAGATTTTGGACCAAATAGTGTAGTATGACATTGAGGTCGAAGACATAGTATAGTAGGATGTTTTGTCACATTTTGGGCTAAAAGAAAAAATTTCAATAAAATTTCTGATTTTGGACGACATAGTATAGTATGTCGTTTTTGTAAAATTTTGGACCAAATTCTTTTTTTCAAAAAAATGGTCAGATTTTGGACCAAATAGTGTAGTATGACATTGAGGTCGAAGACATAGTATAGTAGGACGTTTTGTCACATTTTGGGCTAAAAAAAAAAATTTAAATAAAATTACTGATTTTTGGACGACATAGTATAGTATGTCGTTTTTGTCAAATTTTGGACCAAATTCTTTTTTTCAAAAAAATGGTCAGATTTTGGACCAAATAGTGTAGTATGACATTGAGGTCGAAGACATAGTATAGTAGGATGTTTTGTCACATTTTGGCTAAAAGAAAAAATTTCAATTAAATTTCTGATTTTGGACCAAATAGTATAGTATGTCGTTTTTGTCAAATTTTGGACCAAATTCTTTTTTTCAAAAAAATGGTCAGATTTTGGACCAAATAGTGTAGTATGACATTGAGGTCGACAACATAGTATAGTAGGACGTTTTGTCACAATTTGGGGCTAAAAAAAATTTTTTAAATAAAATTTCTGATTTTTGGACGACATAGTATAGTATGTCGTTTTTGTCAAATTTTGGACCAAATTCTTTTTTTCAAAAAAATGGTCAGATTTTGGACCAAATAGTGTAGTATGACATTGAGGTCGAAGACATAGTATAGTAGGATGTTTTGTCACATTTTGGGCTAAAAGAAAAAATGTCAATAAAATTTCTGATTTTGGACGACATAGTATAGTATGTCGTTTTTGTCAAATTTTGGACCAAATTCTTTTTTTCAAAAAAATGGTCAGATTTTGGACCAAATAGTGTAGTATGACATTGAGGTCAACAACATAGTATAGTAGGACGTTTTGTCACATTTTGGGGCTAAAAAAAAAAATTTAAATAAAATTTCTGATTTTTGGACGACATAGTATAGTATGTCGTTTTTGTCAAATTTTGGACCAAATTCTTTTTTTCAAAAAAATGGTCAGATTTTGGACCAAATAGTGTAGTATGACATTGAGGTCGAAGACATAGTATAGTAGGACGTTTTGTCACATTTTGGGCTAAAAAAAAATTTAAATAAAATTTCTGATTTTGGACGACATAGTATAGTATGTCGTTTTTGTCAAATTTTGGACCAAATTCTTTTTTTCAAAAAAATGGTCAGATTTTGGACCAAATAGTGTAGTATGACATTGAGGTCGACAACATAGTATAGTAGGACGTTTTGTCACAATTTGGGGCTAAAAAAAAAAGTTTAAATAAAATTTCTGATTTTTGGACGACATAGTATAGTATGTCGTTTTTGTCAAATTTTGGACCAAATTCTTTTTTTCAAAAAAATGGTCAGATTTTGGACCAAATAGTGTAGTATGACATTGAGGTCGACAACATAGTATAGTAGGACGTTTTGTCACAATTTGGGGCTAAAAAAAAAAATTTAAATAAAATTTCTGATTTTTGGACGACATAGTATAGTATGTCGTTTTTGTCAAATTTTGGACCAAATTCTTTTTTTCAAAAAAATGGTCAGATTTTGGACCAAATAGTGTAGTATGACATTGAGGTCGAAGACATAGTATAGTAGGATGTTTTGTCACATTTTGGGCTAAAAGAAAAAATTTCAATAAAATTTCTGATTTTGGACGACATAGTATAGTATGTCGTTTTTGTCAAATTTTGGACCAAATTCTTTTTTTCAAAAAAATGGTCAGATTTTGGACCAAATAGTGTAGTATGACATTGAGGTCGACAACATAGTATAGTAGGACGTTTTGTCACAATTTGGGGCTAAAAAAAAAAGTTTAAATAAAATTTCTGATTTTTGGACGACATAGTATAGTATGTCGTTTTTGTCAAATTTTGGACCAAATTCTTTTTTTCAAAAAATGGTCAGATTTTGGACCAAATAGTGTAGTATGACATTGAGGTCGAAGACATAGTATAGTAGGATGTTTTGTCACATTTTGGGCTAAAAGAAAAAATTTCAATAAAATTTCTGATTTTGGACGACATAGTATAGTATGTCGTTTTTGTCAAATTTTGGACCAAATTCTTTTTTTCAAAAAAATGGTCAGATTTTGGACCAAATAGTGTAGTATGACATTGAGGTCGAAGACATCGTATAGTAGGATGTTTTGTCACATTTTGGGCTAAAAGAAAAAATTTCAATAAAATTTCTGATTTTGGACGACATAGTATAGTATGTCGTTTTTGTCAAATTTTGGACCAAATTCTTTTTTTCAAAAAAATGGTCAGATTTTGGACCAAATAGTGTAGTATGACATTGAGGTCGAAGACATAGTATAGTAGGACGTTTTGTCACATTTTGGGCTAAAAAAAATTTTTAAATAAAATTACTGATTTTTGGACGACATAGTATAGTATGTCGTTTTTGTCAAATTTTGGACCAAATTCTTTTTTCAAAAAAATGGTCAGATTTTGGACCAAATAGTGTAGTATGACATTGAGGTCGAAGACATAGTATAGTAGGATGTTTTGTCACATTTTGGGCTAAAAGAAAAAATTTCAATTAAATTTCTGATTTTGGACGACATAGTATAGTATGTCGTTTTTGTCAAATTTTGGACCAAATTCTTTTTTTCAAAAAAATGGTCAGATTTTGGACCAAATAGTGTAGTATGACATTGAGGTCGACGACATAGTATAGTAGGACGTTTTGTCACAATTTGGGGCTAAAAAAAAGTTTTTTAAATAAAATTTCTGATTTTTGGACGACATAGTATAGTATGTCGTTTTTGTCAAATTTTGGACCAAATTCTTTTTTTCAAAAAAATGGTCAGATTTTGGACCAAATAGTGTAGTATGACATTGAGGTCGACAACATAGTATAGTAGGACGTTTTGTCACAATTTGGGGCTAAAAAAAAGTTTTTTAAATAAAATTTTGATTTTTGGACGACATAGTATAGTATGTCGTTTTTGTCAAATTTTGGACCAAATTCTTTTTTTCAAAAAAATGGTCAGATTTTGGACCAAATAGTGTAGTATGACATTGAGGTCGAAGACATAGTATAGTAGGATGTTTTGTCACATTTTGGGCTAAAAGAAAAAATTTCAATAAAATTTCTGATTTTGGACGACATAGTATAGTATGTCGTTTTTGTCAAATTTTGGACCAAATTCTTTTTTTCAAAAAAATGGTCAGATTTTGGACCAAATAGTGTAGTATGACATTGAGGTCGAAGACATAGTATAGTAGGACGTTTTGTCACATTTTGGGCTAAAAAAAAAAATTTAAATAAAATTTCTGATTTTTGGACGACATAGTATAGTATGTCGTTTTTGTCAAATTTTGGACCAAATTCTTTTTTTCAAAAAAATGGTCAGATTTTGGACCAAATAGTGTAGTATGACATTGAGGTCGACAACATAGTATAGTAGGACGTTTTGTGACAATTTGGGGCTAAAAAAGAAAATTCTATAAAATGTCTGATTTTGGACGACATAGTATAGTATGTCGTTTTTGTCAAATTTTGGACCAAATTCTTTTTTTCAAAAAAATGGTCAGATTTTGGACCAAATAGTGTAGTATGACATTGAGGTCGACAACATAGTATAGTAGGACGTTTTGTCACAATTTGGGGCTAAAAAAAAAAATTTAAATAAAATTTCTGATTTTTGGACGACATAGTATAGTATGTCGTTTTTGTCAAATTTTGGACCAAATTCTTTTTTTCAAAAAAATGGTCAGATTTTGGACCAAATAGTGTAGTATGACATTGAGGTCGAAGACATAGTATAGTAGGATGTTTTGTCACATTTTGGGCTAAAAGAAAAAATTTCAATAAAATTTCTGATTTTGGACGACATAGTATAGTATGTCGTTTTTGTCAAATTTTGGACCAAATTCTTTTTTTCAAAAAAATGGTCAGATTTTGGACCAAATAGTGTAGTATGACATTGAGGTCGACAACATAGTATAGTAGGACGTTTTGTGACAATTTGGGGCTAAAAAAGAAAATTCTATAAAATTTCTGATTTTGGACGACATAGTATAGTATGTCGTTTTTGTCAAATTTTGGACCAAATTCTTTTTTTCAAAAAAATGGTCAGATTTTGGACCAAATAGTGTAGTATGACATTGAGGTCGAAGACATAGTATAGTAGGATGTTTTGTCACATTTTGGGCAAAAAAAAAAAATGTAAATAAAATTTCTGATTTTTGGACGACATAGTATAGTATGTCGTTTTTGTCAAATTTTGGACCAAATTCTTTTTTTCAAAAAAATGGTCAGATTTTGGACCAAATAGTGTAGTATGACATTGAGGTCGAAGACATAGTATAGTAGGATGTTTTGTCACATTTTGGGCTAAAAGAAAAAATTTCAATAAAATTTCTGATTTTGGACGACATAGTATATAGTATGTCGTTTTTGTCAAATTTTGGACCAAATTCTTTTTTTCAAAAAAATGGTCAGATTTTGGACCAAATAGTGTAGTATGACATTGAGGTCGAAGACATAGTATAGTAGGATGTTTTGTCACATTTTGAGCTAAAAGAAAAAATTTCAATAAAATTTCTGATTTTGGACGACATAGTATAGTATGTCGTTTTTGTCAAATTTTGGACCAAATTCTTTTTTCAAAAAAATGGTCAGATTTTGGACCAAATAGTGTAGTATGACATTGAGGTCGAAGACATAGTATAGTAGGATATTTTGTCACATTTTGGCTAAAAGAAAAAATTTCAATAAAATTTCTGATTTTGGACGACATAGTATAGTATGTCGTTTTTGTCAAATTTTGGACCAAATTCTTTTTTTCAAAAAAATGGTCAGATTTTGGACCAAATTCTTTTTCCAAAAAAATGGTCAGATTTTGGACCAAATAGTGTAGTATGACATTGAGGTCGACAACATAGTATAGTAGGACGTTTTGTCACAATTTGGGCTAAAAAAAAAAATTTAAATAAAATTTCTGATTTTTGGACGACATAGTATAGTATGTCGTTTTTGTCAAATTTTGGACCAAATTCTTTTTTTCAAAAAATGGTCAGATTTTGGACCAAATAGTGTAGTATGACATTGAGGTCGAAGACATAGTATAGTAGGACGTTTTTGTCAAATTTTGGACCAAATTCTTTTTTCCAAAAAAATGGTCAGATTTTGGACCAAATAGTGTAGTATGACATTGAGGTCGAAGACATAGTACAGTAGGATGTTTTGTCACATGTTGGGCTAAAAGAAAAAATTTCAATAAAATTTCTGATTTTGGACGACATAGTATAGTATGTCGTTTTTGTCAAATTTTGGACCAAATTCTTTTTTCAAAAAAATGGTCAGATTTTGGACCAAATAGTGTAGTATGACATTGAGGTCGACAACATAGTATAGTAGGACGTTTTGTGACAATTTGGGGCTAAAAAAAAAATTCTATAAAATTTCTGATTTTGGACGACATAGTATAGTATGTCGTTTTTGTCAAATTTTGGACCAAATTCTTTTTTCAAAAAAATGGTCAGATTTTGGACCAAATAGTGTAGTATGACATTGAGGTCGACAACATAGTATAGTAGGACGTTTTGTCACAATTTGGGGCTAAAAAAAAAAATTTAATAAAATTTCTGATTTTTGGACGAAATAGTATAGTATGTCGTTTTTGTCAAATTTTGGACCAAATTCTTTTTTTCAAAAAAATGGTCAGATTTTGGACCAAATAGTGTAGTATGACAATGAGGTCGAAGACATAGTAGAGTAGGACGTTTTGTCACATTTTGGGCTAAAAAAAAAAAATTTAAATAAAATTTCTGATTTTTGGACGACATAGTATAGTATGTCGTTTTTGTCAAATTTTGGACCAAATTCTTTTTTTCAAAAAAATGGTCAGATTTTGGACCAAATAGTGTAGTATGACATTGAGGTCGAAGACTTAGTATAGTAGGATGTTTTGTCACATTTTGGGCTAAAAGAAAAAATTTCAATAAAATTTCTGATTTTGGACGACATAGTATAGTATGTCGTTTTTGTCAAATTTTGGACCAAATTCTTTTTTTCAAAAAAATGGTCAAATTTTGGACCAAATTCTTTTTTTCAAAAAATGGTCAGATTTTGGACCAAATAGTGTAGTATGACATTGAGGTCGACAACATAGTATAGTAGGACGTTTTGTCACAATTTGGGGCTAAAAAAAAAAATTTAAATAAAATTTCTGATTTTTGGACGACATAGTATAGTATGTCGTTTTTGTCAAATTTGGACCAAATTCTTTTTTTCAAAAAAATGGTCAGATTTTGGACCAAATAGTGTAGTATGACATTGAGGTCGAAGACATAGTATAGTAGGATGTTTTGTCACATTTTGGGCTAAAAGAAAAAATTTCATAAAATTCTGATTTTGGACGACATAGTATAGTATGTCGTTTTTGTCAAATTTTGGACCAAAATCTTTTTTTCAAAAAAATGGTCAGATTTTGGACCAAATAGTGTAGTATGACATTGAGGTCGAAGACATAGTATAGTAGGATGTTTTGTCACATTTTGGGCTAAAAGAAAAAATGTTCAATAAAATTTCTGATTTTGGACGACATAGTATAGTATGTCGTTTTTGTCAAATTTTGGACCAAATTCTTTTTTTCAAAAAAATGGTCAGATTTTGGACCAAATAGTGTAGTATGACATTGAGGTCGACAACATAGTATAGTAGGACGTTTTGTCACAATTTGGGGCTAAAAAAAAAAATTTCAATAAAATTTCTGATTTTTGGACGACATAGTATAGTATGTCGTTTTTGTCAAATTTTGGACCAAATTCTTTTTTTCAAAAAAATGGTCAGATTTTGGACCAAATAGTGTAGTATGACATTGAGGTCGACAACATAGTATAGTAGGACGTTTTGTCACATATTGGGGCTAAAAAAAAAATTCTATAAAATTTCTGATTTTGGACGACATAGTATAGTATGTCGTTTTTGTCAAATTTTGGACCAAAATGTTTTTTTCAAAAAAATTGTCAGATTTTAGACCAAATAGTGTAGTATGACATTGAGTTCGACGACATAGTATAGTAGGATGTTTTGGTCACATTCTGGACACATTTTTTATTATTTTTTTAATTTTCAGATTTTGGACGACAGAGTATAGTACGACGCTTTTGTCAAATTTTGGACCAAAATGTTTTTTGGTTCAAATCCCACACCATGCGATATTTGCTGCAAGACATTTCCCGCCACTCTGTCTCCTCCTTCTTCCCACTGTACTTTACACTAAAAAGGTGAAAGCGCCCAAATGAAAATATTGCCCATTTTTGGACGACACAGTATAGTATGACATTTTGGTTACATTTTGGACAAAAAAAATGTTTTTTTAATTCTCAGATTTTGGACGACATAGTATAGTATGACGTTTTTGTCAAATTTTCGACAAAAATATTTTTTTCAAAAAAATGGTCAGATTTTGGACGAAATAGTGTAGTATGACATTGAGTTCGACGACATAGTACAGTGTGACGTTTTGGTCAAATTTTGGAACAAAACATTTTTTCAAAAGAATTGTCAAATTTTGGACGACATCGTATAGTGTTACGTTTTTAAAATATGACATTTTTTGTAACATTTGTCACTTCTGTCACTTTTTCTGCACATTTTTTTTGTATGTTTTTTTTCACAAAATATGATTTTTTTATAACATTCGTCAATTTTTTGTAACAATTTCAGACCAAAAAAAAACAATTCTGTATGTTTTTAAGGAAAATATGGAGTTTTTTGTAAGATTTGTGACGTGTCTAATGTGCGTCATTCACAATTCATTCGGATGCAGCGCCCCCTGCTGCCACATCAAACTAAATCACTAAGACTGTATGTTAGCGAGCGAACAGCACATGTAATTATTATGAACTTTATTATTCGTGATTATGCTGTTGATGTAAATCACAGCGAGCGATTATTTCTTTGTGGTGTCACATGTCACTGTTACCATCAGCAGGTTAACGTCGCTCACACACACACACACACACTCACATAATGACTGTAATTTGGGGAAGTGGAGGAGATTAGTTTGATTAGACGTTTGTTAACGAGATAATTTGCCTCTGGTTCAGAACACGTTGATTAACGTCGGCCTCTGATTAAAGTCACGCTGACTCGTCCACTCACGCTCTGATTAAAGCACCACACGCTGCACCAATGTCAAACTAACTTTACACAAAAGAACAGCTTTGCTTCATTATTTTGACTCTTTTATTTTGTTTTATTTGTGAAAGAATAGAATTCTCAGATTTCTCCTCAAACTTCACAGAGAAAAGTGTTTTTCTTTCATTGTCTTTATTAAATCTACAGATTAAACTATGACTCTACAGATGAACATATGTGTTCCTCTGTTTGACCAAACAACCAAACACAGATTAGCAGCTCAGCCACAGGATAATGATATCCACGTCTCAGACGTCAGGACACACAGGCAATGATCTGCTGCTGTTTAATGTGGACAGCAGCTCCAACTGTAACTAAAAAAAAGAACAAAAAGAAACTTAAAGATTGAGTTTCCATTGATTCATCGTCAGGAAACTGAAGTTTGGAAACCGCTCACTCTCCCACACCAAAGTCATTTTAGGAGCTGCTGGTCCTCTGCTGCCTCGTGTGGTCACTTTGTGTCACTGAGTTAATTCTCAATGAAATATTTCACTAAGATCAGACATTTGAACTCAGTGATGGAGGCAGCAGTGGATCAACAATCACTGATTCACTCTGTGGACTTTGGTGTGGGAGAGTGAGCGGTTGAGATAAAGACGTGAACATGTGACGTAGATATCGTCGACTTAAACTGACGTAGATTTTATGACATGAGTCTTTTGTTAAGAGGTTAAAATCAGTTTTTATTGTCTCTTTAAATGTGTAAAAAGTATTTATATATTTATAATATTGAGTTGTGATTTAAAATCCAAACATTAACTATTTTACATAATCAAACATGATGTTTTCATATAAACACAAAGTGTTTTACATAAACTATTGGGTGAATTAAACACACAAAGTCATCAATTTATCTTCATTTAATATTGAATATTTATTAATTATAATAGTTTTATTGTTGTTTTTTTACAGAAAAATGTTATTCTATTTTTGATTCTGTCAAACTGTTTTTAACAACAATGTAAACAAACAAATATTCAAAAGTTTCTCCTCAGTATATTTTTAGTACGACTTTTGTGAAAGTTTTCATTAAAAATAAATAAAATCCTGATTTAAACGAACTTTTCGTTTTCATTATTTTCATAATAATTGGAACATTAATTATTTCTGTTTAATTAAACCTCGTTTATTTTATTATTATTATTATTTTCGTTTCTTGGGAGGAAATTAGATAAAAAAGATTAAAGTGGAAATGAAGAGTGAACCAGGTTCGGGTCTGGACCGACTCGGTTCGCCTCCACGTGTCCGGTCACCGGCCTCACGCGCTGTTTGTCCCCGGACTTCAGCTCCGCGCGCCCGCGGGTCCGCGCGGGTCCGGGCCCGCGGAGCCGCGGAGGCCGCAGACAGAGGCTCAGAGCGCGGGGAGAAGGAGGAGCCAACTGTTTTAATTTAATTTAATTTAATTTAATTTAATTTAATTTAATTTAATTTAATTTAATTTAATTTAATTTAATTTAATTTAATTTAATTATCAGCTGATTCTTTAAAACATTTCGATTCGTTCAGTGAAATAATTTAATAATTTATTTCCTGACAATAATCACCAATATTAAGGAACAAGATAAATTAGTTATGATTATAAACGTTTACCCTTTTTTCCTCAACAATATATATATATACACACATATATATATATGTGTGTATATATATATGTGTATATATGTGTATATATATATATATATATTTAATACATTTTCCATTTTTTCTTCTTTTACGACCTTGAAATAAATACAAAAACATTTATTTTTAAAATGTTGAAAATAAAATAGTTTTTTTTTTCTTTGTCCACAAAAAGAAAAACTTTTATTTTTTTAAATTTTCATTTTATTCATATTTTTTCCAAACGTGAACACAGGAAGTAACAAAGTTCCTTTTTTTTCTTTCTCCTTTTTTTCTTTCGTTTCTTTTCAGAGGAAAAACAGTTTTAGTGCATTTATCCTAACATGATGGAAAAATAGATCTGAGGATGAGGAAAGAGAAGAAGAAAGAGAAGAGGAAAGAGAAGAAGAAGAGAAGAGGAAAGAGAGGAAGAAAGAGAGGAAGAAAGAGAAGAGGAAAGAGAAGAGGAAAGAGAGGAAGTGCTACATGAGGAGATGATGAGGTAAATTTGTCCAGAACAAACAAACAAACATCTTTATCATAATCATTATTTACACGTCGTCAGATGCATAGAATATTCTTTTTCACATAAATACCCACAATTATTTCTGATTTTTGTTTGTGTGAAACTGCTCCAGGATCAGGTTCTTTACGTTCTTTACGTTCTTTACGTTCTTTACGTTCTTTACGTTCTTTACGTTCGTTACGTTCGTTACGTTCGTTACGTTCGTTACGTTCGTTACGTTCTTTATGTTCGTTATGTTCTTTACGTTCTTTACGTTCTCTATATTTTTCTTATTGTTTTTAAACTCAAACCAGCTGAAAGTTTCCGCTCACACGTGACGTCACAACAAAACACGTAACATTTCACTTCCTGTTGCCACCAGGTGGCGCCCTCTGCGATTTAAAATAAGCAAAAACTTAATATTTGTACAAGAAAAGTAAAATGAGAAGAACAAATAAAATATGTTTGTGATTTAAAACAAACAAACACAGCGTTTTCCTCCTGTCACCTGCAGGTGGCGCTGTCACTAAACAGAAACACTGACATGTCAATGTTTCACATCAAACATTTTTGATTTTATTTTTATAAACAAAGAAAAAAAAATTATTGATGTGATTTAAAATGAATTACTTTATTTTTTTTACCAGAGTAACCGTTTCCTGTCACCAGTAGGCGGCGCTGTCACAAAACGAGGGCATTACACGACATACCCAACGTTTGACACGGTCTAATAAAACATCGCAATTTCTCTTTGCAAAGATCACATTCACCAAATACGAAGTTATCGCGATCGATTCCGTACGACGAGTTTATGGAAGTTCGCAGCCACAGAGACGGGGACACTTTAGAGGGACGGACCGCTGGTTTGAGTCAATAACAAAAATATAGAAGCTCACAGGTGCAGGGGGCGGGGCCTCCAGCAGGAAGTGATGCTCAACAACGTCCACAGGCTTTTATTTTGTAACTTCCTACGTTTCCCAGAATGCTGAGCTGTGTTTGTTTTTATGATGTCGATAATAAATAAAGTTGTTTTTTTGTTGTTGTTTTTTTTGAAGGAAACGATCAAAGCTGCTTTTATTTTGAAACTTCAGGAGGAAATTTGCTTTATTTAAAAACAAACAAACTTTTTGCCGAAAACGAAAACAAACGTCTGATAAAGTTCAGGGTCAGAGGTCGAAGGTCAACGAGCAGAGCAGAGGTCGCCCACTCACGAAGATCTTTGTTTGTTTCCTGTCGGTAAAACTTTACTTCCTGCAAGTCTTTGTTGTCCGAAGAAGAAGAAGAAGTAGAAGCTCCGCCCCCTCGCTTTCAACGTCTTTTTTCAGGTTCATTTGGCACCAAAATCCACTTCCAGGTTTTTCAGTCAACAGCTGTTTGTTTTCCACTTCCTCTTTAGTCCAACAGGAAGTGACCGTTTTTAAGCTCCTCCCACATTGACGTTCCCGTCGTCCTCTATGTGTGTGCGTGCGTGCGTGTGTGTGCGTGCGTGTGCGTGTGTGTTCTAGTCCTCGCTGATGACGTCCACTTCCTCGCCGCCGCTCTGCTGCGTCGCCGCCCTCCAGCGACTCACGTGTTGACTTCCTTTCCTCTTCTGCTGAGCTTCAGGTGACTCCTCCTCTAACTTCTGACGCTTGTGCTTCGTCCTTCGATTCTGAAACCACACCTTCACCTGAGGACATGAGGACATGAGGACATGAGGACACGAGGACATGAGGATACAAGGATACGAGGACACGAGGACACGAGGACACGAGGACACGAGGGGGGGCGCTTGATCACTTTCAATAAAACGTCTTCTGTGTTTACGTCACATTTTTAACGTGAACGTATTAAATAATCGCTCGCTCACTCACTCGCCCTCGCTCGCCCAGTGCAGCAGCTGTCAATCATGTTTGCCTAATAAACGCCGATGGCTGCGTTTCCCCGGCTGATTGACAGGTGACTCCGCCCCCCTCGCTCTCACTCATAAATAACTCATTCACATTGTTTCACTGGCGTCAGGGTTTTTTATCACACACACACACGCACACACACACACACAGTGAAGTGGTGATGAATGATTCTCTTACTTTGTTTACGAGTTTAACGGATATTTTAGCCACTTTAATAAATAAACTAATAAAATCTACGTCAGTTTAAGTCTACGACGTCTTTAAGAACATGTTCACGACTTTATTTCACTGTTAGACAGACTTTAACAACAGGAAACTGAAGTTTTTCTCACACACCAAAGAGAGTGAGTGACTTTGGTGTGGGAGAGTGAGTGACTTTGGTGTGGGAGAGTGAGTGACTTTGGTGTGGGAGAGTGAGTGACTTTGGTGTGTGAGAGTGAGTGACTTTGGTGTGTGAGAGTGAGTGACTTTGGTGTGTGAGAGTGAGTGACTTTGGTGTGGGAGAGTGAGTGACTTTGGTGTGTGAGAGTGAGTGACTTTGGTGTGTGAGAGTGAGTGACTTTGGTGTGTGAGAGTGAGTGACTTTGGTGTGAGAGAGTGAGTGACTTTGGTGTGTGAGAGTGAGTGACTTTGGTGTGTGAGAGTGAGTGACTTTGGTGTGTGAGAGTGAGTGACTTTGGTGTGAGAGAGTGAGTGACTTTGGTGTGTGAGAGTGAGTGACTTTGGTGTGTGAGAGTGAGTGACTTTGGTGTGGGAGAGTGAGTGACTTTGGTGTGTGAGTGTGAGTGACTTTGGTGTGTCAGAGTGAGTGTCTTTGGTGTGTGAGTGTGAGTGACTTTGGTGTGTGAGAGTGAGTGTCTTTGGTGTGTCAGAGTGAGTGTCTTTGGTGTGTCAGAGTGAGTGACTTTGGTGTGTCAGAGTGAGTGACTTTGGTGTGTGAGAGTGAGTGTCTTTGGTGTGTCAGAGTGAGTGTCTTTGGTGTGTCAGAGTGAGTGTCTTTGGTGTGTCAGAGTGAGTGTCTTTGGTGTGTCAGAGTGAGTAGTTAACCTGAGTCTCAGTCAGACAGAGTCCTGATGACAGTTGTTTCCTCTCAGCTCCGACCACATAGTGATTCTTATCAAAAGCTCGTTCCAGACGCAGAAGTTGAGACGGAGAAAACGCTGTTCTGATGCGTTTGGGTTTTCTGGAGAACGGACCGTGAAGGAGGAGATTCTCTGGACTGGAGTCTTCACCTGAGGACACACACACACACACACACACACACATACACACACTTTATAAATGTCTTCTCTCTGACATGTGTGTGAGTGTGGTGACATCATCATCATCATCATCATCATCATAGTGACTCCGCCTCCTTCCTCACTCCTCACTCTTTTGTTTGTCTGTGAGCAAACGAGACGCCAAGCAGTCTGTGACACACACACACACACACACACACACACACACACACACACACACACACACACACACACACAGGTGTGGATCTTTCATGTTTCCATGGTAACAGTTGATATTTTTATAAATGTTAGTGTTTGTTATTTAAGACTTTACTGATGTAACATTTACCTAATAAACCATTACCTTAACTTAACTTAACTTATCTCATCTTAAATTATTTTACCTTACCTGATCGTATTATATCTTACAAAGGTTAAATATAATACCTTAATCTAATCTTATTTTGTCGTATTATAGCTTATCTTAACTTAGTTTACCTTAACTTAGTTTATCATAACTTATCTTAACTTAGTTTATCTTAGGGTTAGTTTACCTTATCTTATCTTAACTAAGTTTAACTTTTCTTATCTTAACTTAGTTTATTTAATAGATTATAATCTCTGTGGATTTAAGTTTTTTGGAGAAGATTTGAAAACCAGCTGTCATTTGTTTATCGTGCGTGTTAGCGCGGCTCAGGGTTAGCGCGTCTCGGCGTTAGCGTGACTGGGCGTTAGCGTGGCGGTTAGCGTGCGGCCGCCTCGTTGTTGTGTTAGCGAGCGTCTCGGCGTCCAAACGTCGCCTCTGTTGAAATAACCTCAGAAATGTTTCAATGCATTTTTACATAAAAACAAATCGTCGCGCGAAAGCTGCTCGCCACGTAAAACCGTCGGTTGGTGGTCGGCGCCGACAGCGGCGAGCGGGACAATGGCGGCGCTCGGCAGGCGGCGCACGAAGAACAGATATTCACATGCAAAGTGAGCGAGCGACAGACGAGCGCCGCGGTTTGCAAATCAATCAAACGACGACAGAGTCCAAGGTCACGTGACGGGGGCGGAGCTCAGAGTGGGGCGGGGCTTAATCATGATGATGATGATGATGATGAAGTTTATCTACAAACAAGAAACGCAGTCGAGAAACGTCGTCACGTGCAGCAAACACAGACGCCCCCTGCTGGCGGAAAACTACACACTGTGCCTTTAACTGTGAGTCAGAGGAGGAAGAGGAGGAAGAGGAGGAAGAGGAGGAAGAGGAGGAGTCTTGTTGGCACAGATGGCATCACTTTCCCCTGACACTGAAAACAAGTCCAGACCTGTGTGTGTGTGTGTGTGTGTGTGTGTGTGTGTGTGTGTGTGTGTGTGTGTGTGTGTGTGTGTGTGTGTGTGTGTGTGTGTGTGTGTGTGTGTGTGTCTGTGTGTGTGTGTGTGTGTGTGTGTCTGTGTGTGTGTGTGTGATCCTGATGACTTTTCTTGTTAAAGGAACAGTCCATGTTTTTTTCTCTCATTAAAAAAGGTTAAAGTTTCTCTTCAAAGACGAGAAATTTAAAATTCAAACTGACAAACTTTATTGTTCTTACTTAATATTCACTGATGCAGAGACAGTCTCTGTCCCTCAGTGTCCCTCGTCAGAGTGAACAATAAAGTTTGTCCGTTTGAATTGAAAGGTCTCGTCTTTGAAGTTCATTCATTTAAATATTGTTTTAATATTCACATCTACTGTCCATTATCTGAGTGTGTGTGTGTGTGTGTCAGAGAGTCTGAGGTCACACACACACACACACACACACACACACACACACACACACACACACACACACACACACACACACACACACACACACACACACACACACACACACACACACACACACAGATGAACTGAGTCTCATTTACGATTCTAACCTCATTAATCAGCAGATCCTTTTTTAAATGATTACAAGTGTGTATATATATATATATATACAGTATATATATATACTGTATATATATATATATTGTATGTATATATATATATATATATATATACATACAGTATGTGTGTGTATATATATACAGTGTAGTGTATACACACACACACACACACTGATCTTCATCATCAAACGATGACAAAATAACCTTTTTTTCTCTTTGATCATATTTTTATTTCTGTTTTTGTGACATTTTTATTTTTCTATCACTTTTATCATTTATATTTTTCCACTCCTTTATTTTTGTACAATTATTCACGAAATCACAGTAAAAAAAACTGATTAAATTTATTTCATAACAATAAAACAAATAATTTCAGTGAAAATTTAATTTAAATCAGAAAATCTGTTGGTTTTTTCACATGAAATTTTCAGATCAGTTTTTTTTTTTGAAAAGTAAATTTTTTACATTTTAACATTTGTATGATTTTATTATTTTGTATGATTGATTGATTTTACCTCTTATTTTTCACAATAGTCACAAATTTATCATAAATCATATTTTATATTTTTTGGTGATAAATATAACAAACAAACTTAAATGTGTGTCATTTGAAAACATTTATCATGTTTATATGTTTATGTTTATTATGTTTATGAATTTGACCGTTTTATTTTTTTGTTGATTCAATTGATTCTGGACATTATTACGTGTAATTATATCATTGTTATTATTATAATAATATATTATATATTGTTATTATAATTATTATTGTTGTTATTATTATTATAATATGTAATATAATATAAATGAAAGAATATTTGTTTAATTTCAAAAATATGAATAAATTAACTGAATTTACAATAATTTTCTCTTTTTTCATTCACAGAGAAATTGATCCGATATTTTTGTATATCGATATTTGTGACGTCAGTCAGTGTCACGTGACGATGTTGATGTTTTATCATCACATTAAAAACAATGTTAGACATTAATTTAATCCTTTAAAGAAACAATAAGAATAAAAACGATTTATTAACGTTAACAAAAGAATCATCGCGCGCGGGAATCATCAAATGAAAAAGTTCACTTGGTTTCGCTCAGTATTTCACACACGCACGCGTGCGCGCGCACACACATTTTGAATTTTTCTAAAGTGAAAAAAAGTGAAATCTTCAACAAACACTGACACGAGATTATTCTGTCAGATGACATCAGATTATTATTAAAACTACGAACATGTATGTGTGTGTATGTGTGTGTGTGTGCGCGCGCGCGCGACGAAATCAATTAAAATACAGGGGAAAAAACAGCACGTGATAAATGTGTATTTATGCTCTAATGTAAATATTTAAATACAGAATATGAACATCGGTGTCACGTGACTGAGTTTAAATGATCATCTGTGACAGATTATTAGATTATTATGGGATTATTTCAGGAAAAGAAAAAAGAAGTTGAAATAACACTCTCTCTCACACACACACACACACACACACACACACACACACACATTTAAATGTATTAATGTAAGAGGTTTTTATAAAATGACAACACTCATTATAAATAGATTATTAATATTATGGGATTATAATACTATTATGGGATGGATGTTGTCAAAGTATTTGTAAGGTTTGAGAAAACACACACACACACACACACACACACACACACACACACACACACACACATTTAGAGATTAAAGTAAGAAGTTATTATAAAATTACTACACTCATTATATACAGATTAATATTGGATTATAGGATTATAACGTTATTATAGGTGATATATAGGTAATGGTGATTAAATTATGGGATGAAAACTGAATTTTTTCAAACAAAGTTTCTTTAAATTCAAACAAAAAATCTGCTAAAATAAGAAAACACACACACACTAACACACACACACACACACGATTTATAAAATGACAACACTCATTATAAATATAGTATTATTATTATTATGGGATTATAATACTATTATGGGATGGATGTGATGGTGATCAAAGTATTTGTGAAGTTTGCGAAACAAAGTTTCTTTAAATGTCAAACAGCTAAAATGAGACACACACACACACACACACACTCACCCTGGTACCGGTGTCCCTGCAGGTACCGGCTCCTCAGAATCCACGGGTAGAAGCTCAGCGCGTCGCGGTGCGGACTGAAGAAACTCTGAGGCGGGATCTGGAGCGGGTGAAGCGGTAACGCGCCGCCGCTTCCGCCGCTCTGCTGCGTGTGCGTCCCGGGCTCCTGCAGCAGAACCTCCGGGTACAAAGTCCTGCCGCTGCTGCCCTGGAAGCAGGAGCCGAAGATCCCAGCGGCGGCGGCGGCGGCGGCGGCGGCGGCAGCGGCGGCGGTGGCCGGGTGCAGAGAGTCCGGGAAGCGCAGCGCTGTGGGCCGGATGGGCTCCTCACCTCCGCCGCTGTGCGCGCTCACCTCCTTCCCGACCAGAGACTCGATGGAGAAACATTTTTTACTGCTGTGCTGGAACATGATGAAGATGAGGATGATGATGATGATGATGATGATGAAACAGACTGAGAAGAAGATCCGGCTCCACTTTAAGTCCACGTCCAAAGAGACCGTCCGGGACCCGCGCTCACAGTCCCGGGTTCCCGCGGGGAGTCATGACTCTGGCCCTGGAGGAGCAGCGGAGTCTCACCTGTGCGCGAGGAGGAGGAGGAGGAGGAGGAGGAGAGGGGGGGGGGGGCGGGGTCTGATCCACGGTGACAGGAGGTCCAGCTGCACCGGGGTCACGAGACCAGAGACCAGAGACCAGGACCAGAGGTGGATTCAGCAGAGCGGGACCAGGACCAGTGCGTCCTCGTGTCTTCGCCTCATGCTGGAGACTGAGCTGAAGACAGAGGCGCTCTGATACCTGCCCACTGACGGAGGTGTGTGCTGAGCATGCGCACTACACGCAGACCCCCCCCCCCCCTGACAGCCATTTTGATGATGATGAGGAGAAGGGGGGGGAGGAGGAAGAGGAGGAGGAGGAAGAGGAGTTAACACAGCAGTTCATCACAAGATTAAAAACATTTAAGAAGATTTAAAAATCAAACATCTGTAGAAACAGTGATGACGTCATAACAGTCATGGATCATGGAGCTCAGGGGCTCAGGGGCTCAGGGGGGCCCCCTGAAGCTCCAGCCCTGCTCTAAAGGGGCCACATAACACTGTTATAGGGCCTTTATATGTGTGTATATATACACATATGTATGTATATACATATATATATATATATATATACACATATATACACACACATATATGTGTATATATACACATTTGTATAAATATACATATGTGTGTATATATACACATATGTATATTTATATATATATATACACATATATACGTGTGTATATATGCACATTTGTATAAATATACATGTGTGTGTATATATACACACATATACACATACGTGTGTGTATATATACACATTTGTATATATATACACATATGTGTATATATATAAATATATAGGTGTATATAATACATATATACACACACATATGTATGTATATACACATTTGTATATATATACATACATATACACACGTGTATATATGTATACACACACACATATATACATATATGTGTATATTTACGGTGAGATGGACATGTCTCTTGAGGTCGTGACGCTGCCACAGTCTGACCTCCACTAACACTCCTGCAGAGGAGCCAGGTGCGGTGGGAGGAGCCATGTGTGGTGGGAGGAGCCAGGTGCGGTGGGAGGAGCCAGGTGTGGTGGGAGGGGCCACGCGCGGTGGGAGGAGCCATGTTCCTGAAGCTCTCCTCACGTCACCAGAACATTATTATCATGATTAAAAGTGTAATGAACATTAAAACAATGATTCATTATTTTAATGATGATAATGGTTTGTTGACATCAGGAACAGGATCTTCTCACGGTGGAGGGACCAGGAACCTGGCCCCGCCCACAGCACGTGGCCCCGCCCACCTAACAATGAACAATAATGGACTGTTTGACATGATTTTATGACATCATTAAAGTCATCACTCTACATGACGTCACGTGTCAACATCACCTGAGATTATGAATATAATCCTAATTTAGTCGTGTGTGTGTGTGTGTGTGTGTGTGTGTGTGTGTGTGTGTGTGTGTGTGTGTGTGTGTGTGTGTGTGAGGACACACTCTCTGGTCCTCACACATCTTTAAGACCTGGATTAAAGATTGGAATTAGGTTTAAATTAAGGTTTAGATCCTCTGTATAGACATTTGTGTGTGTGTGTGAGTGTAGTCAGGTGGGAGGGGCCATGTGTGGTGGGAGGGGCCAGGTTCCTGAAGATCTCCTCATGTCAACAAAGCATTATTGTCATTATTATAAATAAACACATTAAAAGTGTGATGTATATTAAATCAATAGAGTTAAAAAGACGTGTTTTTAATCGTTATTATAATTATGAGAATAATCTTTATTATAATAATAATAATAATAATATAATCGTGGTTCTTTGACATCAGGAACAGGATCTTCTCACAAGTGCTGAGCGGATGTTAAAGGATCAGTGTGCGTGTGTGTGTGTGTGTGTGTGTGTGTGTGTGTGTGTGTGTGTGTGTGTGTGTGTGTGTTAGCCATGGGTCACAGCCTCTGCTGTCATGTCACAAAGTTCCCATGACACTTCACAGCCACCTGGAAACACCTGAAGGAGAGAGAGAGTGTTTGTGTGTGTTATAGTGTGTGTGCGAGTGAGAGTGTGTTATAGTGTGTGGTTTATAGTGCGTTATAGTGTGTGTTATAGTGAGTGTGTGTGTGTGTATTATAGTGTGTGTGTGTTATAGTGTGTGTGTGTGTTATAGGGTGTGTGTGTGTGTGTTATAGTGTGTCTGTGTGTGTTATAGGGTGTGTACGAGTGAGTGTGTGTTATAGTGTGTGGTTTATAGTGCGTTATAGTATGCTATAGTGTATGTGTGTGTTATAGTGTGTGTGTTATAGTGTGCGTGTGTTATAGTGTGTGTGTTACAGTGTGTGTGTGTGTGTGTTATAGTGTGTGTGTATTATAGTGTGTGTGTATTATAGTGCGTTATAGTGTGTGTGAGTGTGTGTGTGAGAGAGAAAAGGAAAAATGAACAGAAAAAGTGTCAGGAACAAAAGTTCAATCTTTACAAAACATTAACATATTTTGCTATATATATATATATATATATATATAGGTATATATATATATACCTATATATATATACATATATACGTGTATACACATATATATATATATGTGAATAAACGTATGTATGTAGTTACATAAATACACTCACATAAATGTCTTCCATTCAGCATTAAAGTAGGTTATTATTGATCTAATTTGACATTTATTTTGCATCATAAATATGCTTTTATTGTGAAGAACAAAAAATGTCCTTGTCACTTTTACTTTGAAATCCAGTGTCAACATCACCACAATGATGAAATAATCACATTTCAAATGTTATGACGTCACCTCAGAGCTGTCCTGGTGTGTGTTGATGGTCTGCAGCGCCCCCCAGAGGCTGGTCCCTCTCACTGCTGATGAGAAAACCTGAACACACAGCGCTCTGCTGCCCTCTGCTGGTCACACACGTGCACAACAACAAAGAAATGACCAGAGATTTAAACACAGAAAACATACGTTTTTATTTACAAAACAATGCGACAGACGTGTTTACGTTTTTATACGTAAATAAACACGGTTTTAAATGTTTGTAACAGATTTTTATTTAAAGTCAAAAACAAACAACAGGACATTTATCTGCGCGTACCGACGTCACGCTGAGAAAACAACAACAACAACAACAACAAAAAGTGTCGTCCGACTGCGATAAGATAAAATACGTAAATAAAGAAGCTGAAAAAGTTAATGCTGTAAAACACGGAGTAAACGAAGAGTTGATGAAGATCAAAGTGCTCGTGCATCAAGAGAAAAACACTGAATCAGTCGAGTTTTTGTTTTTTGGCAAAAATCAGAACAAAAAAAATCCTGTTTTAAAAAAGAGAAAATGTCAATATTGTTCACATCTTTGTAAAAGTAACAGCGGAGTTTGTGAAGCGTAAACGTTAAAGGCTCAGTCCGTCAAATGTAGGACTCAAAACACAAAAACAGCAGCATGTGCTTCCACGTTGTGACCTTCGACCTTTGAGTCTCAACATTAGCTAGTTAGCCGGCTCGCTAACTGCTTCTCATTTTAAAAAGGGATCGTTCAGGATTTTTCTAAAGAAAACACAATTAAAACCGACTTTAGTCACTGAATAAAAAGACTCTGGTGAAGTGAAAACATACGTCAGTTTAAGTCTATGACGTCTTCGTCTCAGTGTTAGACTGAAGTTTGTAAACCACTCACTCTCTCACACCAAAGTCCATAGAGAAAACCAGTGATTTTAGCTCACAGGAGTTGTTGAATAACAGAACAGTGATTTAAACACCGTGAGTTCAAATGTCTTATTTTGTCAATTCGGCTTTTGAAAAACTTGGTTCAGATTGACCTCAGTGACACAAAGTGACCACACGAGGCAGCAGAGGACCAGCAGCTCCTGTGTCCCTGTGAGCTAAAATCACTGGTTTATATGGACTTTGGTGTGGGAGAGTGAGTGGTTTACAAACTTCAGTTTCCTGTTGTTAAAGTCTGTCTAACAGTGAAATAAAGACGTGAACATGTTCTTAAAGACGTCGTAAACTTAAACTGACGTAGATTTTATGAACTAAGTCTTTTGTTTAGTGACTAAAATCTCGTTTCTTCCTCGTTGTCTCTGCTGGCAGCCATTTTGTTTTCACCGAGAGTGAGTTTAAGTGTCTCAGGCTGCAAAGTAGGTGATTTACATGTTAACATGCTAATAATGGCATTAAAAACAATAATGCCGAATTATAGTATCAGTTGTTGGGCATGGATGCTAACGTTAGCAGCTAACACCAGAGGTGAAACAGCAGCTCCTGTTATTTGTAATGTTAAAATCACTGGTTTTCTCTATGGGCTTTGGTGTGGGAGAGTGAGTGGTTTACAAACTTCAGTTTCCTGATAAAGGCGTGATCATGGTTCAGAAAAAGACTCTTCTGGTGTGTGTGTGTGTGGTCAGGCTGGTTGGTGAGCAGCAGGGGGCGCTCACACGTCACAAACCTGAACTGTCCCTTTAAAAGTGTGTGTGCAGTGTCTCAGTCCAGTGTCTCGGCCTCAGTGAGTCCAGGACCGAGTTCAGTGGTTCAACCAGAGCAGCAGTCATGTGACGCTGCCCCCTGCTGGAGGCTGTGAGTCACAGGTGGATGGTGGGGCACGAGTCCCTGTGCCTCAGCTTGAACATCAGCTGCTCTTTCTCCTGAGACAGCCTCTGGTTGACTGACCCCTGCCTCTCCAGCGCCACCTTCAGGTCCTGCTGCTCCCTGGACAGCTGCCTGAGGACAACAACACTTCCTGTTAGGACTGATTCACGTTTGTCTTCACACACAGAGCAGCAGGGGGCGCCGCAGTGACCTGAACTCACTGGATGAGAGCGTGACTGTTGTTGAAGCGAACTCTCAGATCCTCGTTCTGCTGCAGGACCTGAACGATCTGGTCCTCTTGAGACATCGTCTTCTCTGTCTGAGACATGAGACACAAGAGAGACATGAGAGACAAAATCTTCTCTGTCTGAGACATGAGAGACATGAGACATGAGAGACATGAGACATGAGAGACATGAGGGACATGAGAGACATGAGAGACAAAATCTTCTCTGTCTGAGACATGAGAGACATGAGACATGAGAGACATGAGGGACATGAGAGACATGAGAGACAAAATCTTCTCTGTCTGAGACATGAGAGACATGAGACATGAGGGACATGAGGGACATGAGAGACATGAGAGACAAGAGAGACATTGTCTTCTCTGTCTGAGACATGAGAGACAAGAGAGACATGAGAGACATGAGAAACAAGAGAGACATGAGAGACATGAGAAACAAGAGAGACATGACAGACAAGAGACATGAGAGACATGAGACATGAGAGACAAGAGAGACATGAGAAACAAGAGAGACATGAGGGACATGACAGACAAGAGACATGAGAGACAAGAGACAAGAGACATGAGAGACATGAGGGACAACGTCTTCTCTGTCTCAGTGTGACTGTTAGTTATAGTGTGTGTGGGTGTGTCTCTGTGTGTTTTAGTGTGTGTGTGTGTTATAGTGTGTGTGTGTGTCTCTGTGTGTGTCTGTGTCTCTGTGTGTGTCTCTGTGTGTGTGTGTGTGTCTCTGTGTGTGTGTCTCTCTATGTGTTTTAGTGTGTGTGTGTCTCTGTGTGTGTTATAGTGTGTGTGTGTGTGTGTGTGTGTGTCTCTGTGTGTGTCTGTGTCTCTGTGTGTGTCTCTGTGTGTGTGTGTGTGTGTGTGTCTCTGTGTGTGTCTCTGTGTGTGTCTCTGTGTGTGTGTGTGTGTCTCTGTGTGTGTGTGTGTGTCTCTGTGTGTGTCTCTCTATGTGTTTTAGTGTGTGTGTGTCTCTGTGTGTGTTATAGTGTGTGTGTGTGTGTGTGTGTGTGTCTCTGTGTGTGTCTGTGTCTCTGTGTGTGTCTCTGTGTGTGTGTGTGTGTGTGTGTCTCTGTGTGTGTCTGTGTCTCTGTGTGTGTCTCTGTGTGTGTCTCTGTGTGTGTGTGTGTGTCTCTGTGTGTGTCTCTCTATGTGTTTTAGTGTGTGTGTGTCTCTGTGTGTGTTATAGTGTGTGTGTGTGTGTGTGTGTGTTATAGTGTGTGTGTGTCTGTGTGTGTGCGTCTCTGTGTGTGTGTGTGTTTTAGTGTGTCACCAGCAGGTGGAGCTGCAGCAGTTTCTTCTTCTGCTCCTGAATTCTCTCGTTCTTCATCTCGATGACAAACAGCAGAGACTCCTGCTCTGACTCCCAGAATGCACCTGGGCTGCCGTGAGCCTGCGGTGGGCGGGGTCAAATCAAAGAGGTCAGAGGTCACTGAGGCACAAACACACACACACACACGCACACACACACACACACACACCTGTATGTTTCTCTGCAGGTCTTTTTTAAACGTAGATTCTTCCACTCGTTTCTTCAGATCGTTGTAAATCTGAACTTCTGTCGTCAGAGTGTCCACCTCAGCCTGCACACACACACACACACACACACACACACACACACACACACACACACACACACACACACACACACACACACATTTGAACACTTCATGTCACATATATGAATAATAAACGTTCCTCCTGTAGGTGGCGTCAGAGCGTCATGTTCTCACCTTGAGCTCGTCCTCCACGACCTGAAACTCTCGCGTCATGTGACTTTTCTCCTGCTCGTGTTTTTTCTGCTGATCTGCGAGAAAAAAAACACACAACTGTGAACAAAAGACAATCGGCAGGGAAACGTACGCTAAAAACCTACGTTAAAAACCTACGTTAAAAACTTAAAGAAGGAAGTCAAGAAAGTTTTAAAGCAGAGTTTTGTGTTTGAAGATTTTTCTGTTTCTGATATTTAAAAAGCTGTAAAGTTACCAGTCATTGTTTTATGGTTTTAATCAATAAAGTTCATATTCATGTGATCATGTTCAAACTGAAACTGTTTCCTGTGACTTTATCAGCTGCACTATGATTATACAACATTCTAATTATAGAAAACATGGTCAGTGTGTGTGTGTGTGTGTGTGTGTGTGTGTGTTACCCTCCACCAGTCTCTCATGTTCCTCAGTCACAGTTTGACTTCTCTGTTCGTGCAGAACGTTTAAATCGGCCGTCGTCTCCGTTTTCACCTGAAAAACATCAGAATAAGTTCAGTGACACTTGATAAATAATATAAATAATATAAATAATAACAGAATAAAGTCTGATGAATCACATGAGCTGTGTTCAGACTGAGGTCACATGACCCACAGACGCTGCACAGCTGCCGTCTGAACTCAGTCGTCTATGAATAACCTGTGAAATGACCTCGTCCTTTATATGAGACAAGAGGAACACATGAGTGAAACTGTTCATAATGAAGGGAATTTTAATGAATTTTTGAAAATCAGGAAATGATCCATTTGCCCTGATGCACTTTGACAGTGAGCTGAGTTTAATCTCAAAAACAAAAAGTATCTCTGAATGACTTGAAATTCACCATCATAATAGTCGGCATCGCCCTGAACAAGGATCTGTTGAAAATATTTGCAAATCTTTTAAGGAATAATTTTAAAGAATTTTTGAAAATCAGGAAATGATCCATTTGCCCAGATGCACTTTGACAGTGAGCTGACTTTCTTCTCGAAAAAAAAAAAGTATCTCGGATTGACTTGAAGTGTATGATCGTAGTAGTCTTTATCGCCCTGAACGAGGATCTGTTGAAAATATTTGCATATCTCTTAAGGAATAATTTTCATGATTTTTTTTAAAAATCATGAAATGATCCATTTGCCCTGATGCACTTTGACAGTGAACTGACTTTCTTAAAAAAAACAAAAAGTATCTCGGAATGACTTGAAATTTACCATCATAATAGTCGGCATCGCCCTGAACAAGGATCTGTTGAAAATATTTGTATATCTCTTAAGGAATAATTTTCATGAATTTTTGAAAATCAGGAATTTATGCATTTGCCCTGATGCACTTTGACAGTGAGCTGAGTTTCTTAAAAAAAACAAAAAGTATCTCGGAATTACTAAAAATTCACCATCATAATAGTCTTCATCACCCTGAACAAGGATCTGTTGAAAATATTTGCAAATCTCTTAAGGAATAATTTTAATGAATTTTTGAAAATCATGAAATGATCCATTTGCCCTGATGCACTTTGACAGTGAGCTGACTTTCTTCTTGAAAACGAAAAGTATCTCGGAATAACTTGAAATTCACCATCATAATAGTCGGCATCGCCCTGAACAAGGATCTGTTGAAAATATTTACAAATCTCTTAAGGAATAATTTTAATGAATTTTTGAAATTCTTGAAATGATCCATTTGCCCTGATGCACTTTGACAGTGAGCTGAGTTTCTTCACAAAAACAAAAAGTATCTCGGAATGACTTGAAATTTACCATCATAATAGTCGGCATCGCCCTGAACAAGGATCTGTTGAAAATATTTGCAAATCTCTTAAGGAATAATTTTAATGAATTTTTGAAAATCATGAAATGATCCATTTGCTCTGATGCACTTTGACAGTGAACTGACTTTCTTCAAAAAAACAAAAAGTATCTCAGAATTACTTGAAATTCACCATCATAATAGTCTTCATCACCCTGAACAAGGATCAGTTGAAAATATTTGCAAATCTCTTAAGGAATAATTTTCATGAATTTTTGAAAATCAGGAATTTATGCATTTGCCCTGATGCACTTTGACAGTGAGCTGAGTTTCTTCCCAAAAACAAAAAGTATCTCAGAATGACTTGAAATTCACCATCATAATAGTCGGCATCGCCCTGAACAAGGATCTGTTTAAATTATTTGAAAAGCTTTTAAGGAATAATTTTAATTAATTTTTGAAAATCAGGAAATGAGCTGAAATGATCAGCTCACTTTGACAGTGAGCTGAGTTTCTTCTCCAAAACAAAAATTATCTCAGAATGACTTGAAATTCACCATCATAATAGTCTTCATCACCCTGAACAAGGATCTGTTGAAAATATTTACAAATCTCTTAAGGAATAATTTTAATGAATTTTTGAAAATCAGGAAATGATCCATTTGCCCTGATGCACTTTGACAGTGAACTGACTTTCTCTTGAAAACTAAAAGTATCTCGGAATGACTTGAAATTTACCATCATAATAGTCAACATCACCCTGAACAAGGATCAGTTGAGAAACAGGTGAACGAGTGACTCACCTTGTCGAGGATGCTCAGGACGAGGGCGCACACGTCTTCATCGGCGTGGTCTTTGAGAAGCTCCGCCCTCTCCGGGTTCCCATTGGCCGAGAGCACCTCCTTTAAAATCCTCAGCTGCCACTCAAAGCGTTCCAGCTGCTTCTCCAGACAGACGTCTGTCTGCTGTGACGACGCCGCTTTACCTGCAACACATCGATCAATAGATCAATCAGTCATTGATTATTCATGTTAAATATATTAAATATTAAAGATGAGTTTTTGTTTCTTCAGGTGATGAAGGGTTAACAAAGAAACTGTACAAAGAGATGATGTCATCGCCATGGAGACGCACAACTCACACACACACACATTCAACTAAGTTAACTAACCTTAACTTAATCACAATTCAAATCTTAGTCTTTAAACTTTAACCAGTTTCTCAAAAACAAGATTCTGTCAACTGGTCCTGACAAGGGCACACACACACACACACACACACAGGAAGTTTTCTGACTGTAATTCAACTTCAGTCTGTGAGTGACATCATCGACATGTAGAAACATGATCACACACACACACACACACCTTTAGCTTTATTCATAAAAACATCTCAAAGTGACTGAAGTTAATTATTATCATCACAGTGAGGACGTAAACATTATAAACCTGTTCACACACACTCACACACACACACACACACACACACACACACACACACACACACACACACACACAGTGGAATTTAAACAAGTGAAAACACTGTAAGAGAAAAACAAACTGTGTTGAAGTCAGACTTTCATCATCAGGTCATGTGACCAGTGTTTTCACTGATGATGATGATGATGATGATGATGATGATGATGATGAAGATCTCAAAGGTTAAAAATCAACTGCAGATTAAAGTTAAAAAGATTTAAAGATCGTGATCACGTTCAGTTCAGAGTCTGAAGAACTGAACCATTCTGACAACTGGTGATTCTAATGATTCTAATGATTCTAATGATTCACTTTACGAGTCGTCAGGGCAGTTTCACGCAGACGTGATGTGATGGCTCCGCCCACGTGGAGGAGGAGGAGGAGGAGCTAAGGGGTCATGGAAAACAACGCGAGCGAAACTAAACTGAGTCGAGTTAGAACTGGAACTGAAAAAGAGTCAAATTTATACAAACATTAGTTTAGAATCTGAATGAACTGAAGAATGAAAGAGGAAACAGGAAGTGATGAGGGTGAGAACACACACGCACACGCACACACACACACACACACACACACTCTCACACACACACACACACACTCACCTCCGTCATCTCTGCTGCTCTTGTCTTTCTGGCTCTTCTCTCCTTTCTTGCCTTTGCTTTTCTTCTGATAACGACAGGAAGAGAAGAAGAAAAACATGGAAAGTTTCAGCCGCCATTTTGAATTCTGAGCTCATCCTCTCACGGTGGATCAGCCACATGACATTTATCAATAATTAAAGATGAACTGACAAAGATTCAGTGGTTTCACTCTCCCACACCAAAGTCACTCACTCTCCCACACCAAAGTCCATAGAGAAAACCAGTGATTTTAGCTCACAGGGACACAGGAGCTGCTGGTCCTCTGCTGCCTCGTGTGGTCACTTTGTGTCACTGAGTTCAATCTGAACGGATTATTTTAGAAGCCGAGAGTGAGTGACTTTGGTGTGGGAGAGTGAGTGACTTTGGTGTGGGAGAGTGAGTGACTTTGGTGGTGAGTGACTTTGGTGTGGGAGAGTGAGTGACTTTGGTGTGGGAGAGTGAGTGACTTTGGTGTGGGAGAGTGAGTGATTTACAAAGTGACACAAACTTCAGGTTCCTGTTGACATGTCTGTACTGAACGATGTCATTAAGTGTCAGCAGATGCACGCGCGCGCGCACGCACACACACACACACACATATGTGCACAAAGACAAAACACACGGAAATGGTTAGTGTGTTGCATCACACCCACTCATTTCTCAAGCAGGAGCCAAACAATCACACCCTGAAAGACACACACACACACACACACACACACACACACACACACACACACACACACACACACACACTCTGAAAACTTGACTTTATTCCACCTCAGAGCTGAAACAATAAATCTGTGGGTTAAACACAGGACGACGTCAGAGCAGCTGAAGCTCAGCGGCGTGTGTTTCACAGCTTTAGGAGGAAGAGGAGGAGGAGGAAGAGGAGGAGGAGGAGGAAGAGGAGGAGGAAGAGCATGTGTTCCATTAGGCCTCACAGGGGCCTCGGTTGTAAAAAGGCAGTAAATCAGACTCTGAAGTGTTTGTTCAGCTCTTCATCCTCCAAAGACGAACCACTGAGGCTCGTTTCACCGTCAACTCTCTGCAGATGTTTCACAGGTGAACATAAAGCTGTGAATCTTCCCATTGGTTGGTTCAAACTGCGGTGGGAGGAGCTTAAGGAGCAGTAGGTTTCCTGCACCAAAGCCCATAGAGAAAACCAGTGATTTTAGCTCACAGGGACACAGGAGCTGCTGGTCCTCTGCTGCCTCGTGTGGTCACTTTGTGTCACTGATGTCAATCAATATTAAATATTTTAAAAGCTGAATTCACTAAAATCAGTGATTGTAAGTTAGTGATGGAGGCAGCAGTGGATCAACAACTCCTGTGAACTCCTGTGTGCTGTGATGTTAAAATCACTGGTTTACTCTATGGACTTTGGTGTGGGAGAGTGAGTGACTTTGGTGTGGGAGAGTGAGTGACTTTGGTGTGGGAGAGTGAGTGACTTTGGTGTGGGAGAGTGAGTGACTTTGGTGTGGGAGAGTGAGTGACTTTGGTGTGGGAGAGTGAGTGACTTTGGTGTGGGAGAGTGAGTGACTTTGGTGTGAGAGAGTGAGTGACTTTGGTGTGGGAGAGTGAGTGACTTTGGTGTGGGAGAGTGAGTGACTTTGGTGTGAGAGAGTGAGTGACTTTGGTGTGGGAGAGTGAGTGACTTTGGTGCAGGGAGTTAAAAACTTGATTTTAGCCTCTTAAACGACTTGTGACTCGTGGACTTTGGTGTGTGAGAGTTTAGAAATGACACATCATCACTGTATATTGACCGAGCTACGAGACGAGCAGGTGACCTCTGACCTCTGACCTCTCCTCATTCTGAGGCCCACAGTCGTCCACACAGAGTTCACGCTCTGGTTTAACAATAACACGTGAACGTCTTCAGCCTGAATCCACTCACAATGAGTCTCTGTGTCAGCTGATGTTTTCCAGTGAATCCAGACGATCACAGATATCATCAATGTGTCACTGAGACACTGAGGGAAACTTTAAAAACGTCCACTTTCTCTATGTAGTTCTGTATGAAGCTGCTGTGTCTCTGCTCACTGAGATGATTTATAATCACTGAAGAAACGTCAACAATGACAGTGATCATAATAATAACTAGAACGTGAGAACAGCTGAGTGTTTCAGCCTCTTTTTCATCATGTGATGCTTTTACTCTAACAAACAAACAAACATGAAGAAACGCTGCAGTGATTTACTGCTGCAGCAGGAATTAAAGGCTCACGCTTTCTCAACTTTTATGACTTTGACCTCGACGCTCGTGTGATTCTGCTTCTGTTGCGGCATTTTCTCCATGGACTTTGGTGTGGGAGAGTGAGTGAGAGCAGAATAACTTCAATTTAAGACTCTTGACAAAAGACTCGTGCTATGAAATCTACGTCAGTTTAAGACTGTGACATATTAAGAACATGATCATGTCTTTGTCTGTGTTAGACTGAAGTTTTGTCACTCACTCTCCAACACCAAAGTCACTCACTCTCACACACCAAAGTCACTCACTCTCCAACACCAAAGTCACTCACTCTCCCACACCAAAGTCACTCACTCTCCCACACCAAAGTCACTCACTCACTCTCCCACACCAAAGTCACTCACTCTCACACACCAAAGTCACTCACTCTCACACACCAAAGTCACTCACTCTCTCACACCAAAAGTCACTCACTCTCCCACACCAAAGTCACTCACTCTCCCACACCAAAAGTCACTCACTCTCTCACACCAAAAGTCACTCACTCTCCCACACCAAAGTCACTCACTCTCCCACACCAAAGTCACTCACTCACTCTCCCACACCAAAGACACTCACTCACTCTCCCACACCAAAGACACTCACTCACTCTCCCACACCAAAGTCACTCACTCTCCCACACCAAAGTCACTCACTCACTCTCCCACACCAAAGTCACTCACTCTCCCACACCAAAGTCATTCACTCTCACACACCAAAGTCACTCACTCTCCCACACCAAAAGTCACTCACTCTCTCACACCAAAAGTCACTCACTCTCCCACACCAAAGTCACTCACTCTCCCACACCAAAGTCACTCACTCTCCCACACCAAAGTCACTCACTCACTCTCCCACACCAAAGTCACTCACTCTCTCACACCAAAGTCACTCAGATGTCATAGATTTACACCGACTTTGATTTTATGACTTTAGTGATTTATTAAAGTGACTTTCATCTGTTTTTTTTCTGCAGCCACACCTTAAAAACACCTGAACTGTTCCTTTAAACGTGAGTGTCATGCTGGATTAACGGGGATTAGGCGTCAGGTTCTTCGTCAGCCTGGTTGATCCTCTCTCTGTGTGATCACGGTTTATTTTGAGCTTATCAAAGATTTACTGGTTGTGTAACGACTGGTGGAAACAGTGGCCTCGCGCTCTCGTGCTAAGCTAACGTGACGAGCGACGAGACATTTTATTCAGTGTCGATAAACCTGATGAAGTTTGTGTCCAAAAAAACCCAGCCTGAACTGTTCCTTTAAACACGGATTTACTTATTCATTAAAACTTCACATCATCCTGCTATAAGCCCCGCCCCCTCCATGTTAGCACATGGGACACAGTTGTTGTTTATGATGAAAAATGGGCGGAGTCATCATGACACGACGCAATATTATATGATATTATCACTACACTGAAGTCATGATACGGCTCCGATGCTATCACGATACGATATTAGCATAATATGATATTATCACTATACTGAAGTCATGATACGGCTATCACAATACGATATTAGCATAATATGATATTATCACTATACTGAAGTCATGATACGGCTATCACAATACGATATTAGCATAATATGATATTATCACTATACTGAAGTCATGATACGGCTACGATGCTATCACGATACGATATTAGCATAATATATTATCACTACACTGAAGTCATGATACGGCTCCGATGCTATCACAATACGATATTAGCATAATATGATATTATCACTACACTGAAGTCATGATACGCCCCGAGTTCTGACGACACAAAGAATGCATCATAACGTTAGCTGTTGTTATACAAGTAGCTGCTAACACATTTAACGTATGAGCAACACAAAAGTCTGCCTCCTGGTGGTGAGGTAAGAAGTACATGCTATATCTATATCTCAGGTATCTTCAACATCTAATTATCAATAAATATCAACATGAGAATCGACGTATCGATCAGCCGTTTCCCGTTTGAAAAGCCGTTTATTAGTAATGCCATCAGTGGCCTGTGGGTGGCGCTGTGAGGGCAGAAGTGCAGCGACATTATATGACAATAGACGCCTCTTTAAAGATGGAAAATCGTGACTAAACAACGTGAACCGAGTTTATGTCAAAGTGGAAGAATTTAACGGCTGAGTGACGATCAAAGGGAAACCGCGATAACAAACCGCGGTTTTTATGAGAAACTGAGATTCAAACACGATTAAAAACACATGTGGAGACAGAAAAAATAACCCTTTTTTTAACCGCCTTTTCTTTGGCGCCACTTTAACACTTTGCCAAAACAAAGAGAAGAAGAAAATAAGACGAAAAGCAGAAGCTCGAGGCTCCGCGAAGAAGAGCGGAGGCTCCGCGCGTTCAGCGGCCGAGCAGCAGCTGCCGCCGCCGGCCGCTCGCTCCCCGCAGCCCCCGCCGCCTCCAGCCGGTTCTCCCGGGATTTGTGGGTGTTTTTCGGTGTTCGCACTGACCTTCGCCTGACTGTGGCCGCAGCCCATCCTCCTCCTCCGCCTCCTCCGTCCGTGTGAAGCCGCGCAGACTCTTCTTCGCCTCGTTATTCTCCGTCTTTTCTTTCTCTGTTGACAACTTTTCAAACTCTGCGAGCAAAAAAAGTCCGTGAACGCACCGCCGCTGCCGCCGGTCACACGGAGGGGGCGGGGCTTAGGCCTGCTGCGTTCACGGACGAGAGGATTTTTGTTAATATCAGGTTGAAAATGGAAATACAACTTCATGAAGACAACTTTAAACAAACATTTAAAGAGTTTAAATAACATGATGACATTTTTATTTTGTAAATAAATAGGACAGAATATCAACCGACGATTCTGCCTCTGGCACTCACTCACTCTCCCACACCAAAGTCACTCACTGTCCCTGTGAACTAAAATCACTGATTTTCTCTATGAGCTTTGGTGTGGGAGAGTGAGTGACTTTGGTGTGGGAGAGTGAGTGACTTTGGTGTGGGAGAGTGAGTGAACACTGAATCTGAATCCTTATTTACATCAGTGTTCAGTTACAGTTTTTCAAAATGGCTGCTGCTCTGAACTGATGTTTATCAGCTGCTGAGTTTTTATGAGTGAAAACACACACACACACACAGTGTTTATGTCAGAAAACACACACACACTTCACTCAGGTATGTTCTGTATGCTCAAACACACACCCCTTTCTTTATGACCACACACACACACACACACACGGAATGTGTGTTAGTTCTATTAATAGTTCTTTGTGTCACAGATCACATGACCTGACATGTTCAATCTGCTTCAATACAACACTGTGTGTGTGTGTGTGTGTGTGTGTGTGTGTGTGTGTGTGTGTGTGTGTGTGTGTGTGTGTGTGTGTGTGTGTGTGTGTGTGTGTGTGTGTCTGTGTGTCTGTGTGTGTGTGTGTGTGTGAACAGTTCAGTGCAAATAAAGTTTTAGCAACTTTGAAAAAAAACAAATCAATAAATCAATGTAGAAAAAAATCCTTCTCTTTTGTTTTTCAGTCTGAACCCGGATCAGTGAGAGTGAACAGAACCTGAACGCATCATCTGAGGCTGCACTGGTGTCACTGCGCCCCCTGCTGCTCAAACAGCCACAATGAAAACAGTTTGTATGGAAGGCCACTTCTAAAGATAAATACATCTATATTATACAAACAATAATATTAAAATGTATATATAGATAGATACACATCTATCTATACATTTACGCGTTTATGTTTACTATTTTATTACAAGTTTGAGTTTTAGTTAACATTTGTTAAAAAAACAAAGTTATTTTGTTACTGTTGAACCTAAATGTCTCATTTAACTTGAAATAATAATTAAAAACAAGTTTTCTATTTTCTGCTCTTCGTAAAATAAAATCATTGAGAATCTGAAATAATAAAAAAAATAATTAAATAATTATGAACAAATAAATAGTTAACTGTTTTCAGTTAAAAAAACATCAACAATGAAAAAGTGAATATTTTAGTTAAAAAAAAAAAAAAAAAAGGACTTAACAAACTGTCCCTTTAAATGAAGAAGAAATGTTTCAACGTTAAAAAAAAAAGAAAAAAAGGAAACTTATTTTGAAAACAGGAAATATGAAATAAATGGCAGATTATTCCGTTGATTTATCAAAACAGATCCATGAACCATCTCTGACCTCCGACCCCTGACCCCCAGCTCCAGGGTCAGGGTCAGAGGAGGTGGAGGGCGGAGCCGAGCTCGTGGAGGGCGGAGCCGAGCTAGTCGAGGGCGGAGCCGAGCTCACGCAGGACGTCGACGTTCAGGTGAACGCGGAAGAACGAGAGTACGACGCCGAGACACGAGAGAGCGACGAGAGTCCAGAGGACGCGAGCGCTGAAATACAGAGGAGCCAGACTGAGGAGACAAGAGGTCAGAGGTCAGAGGTCAGAGGTCAGAGGTCAATCACGGGTCAACCACTTTATTCTGACAGGTCTCATCAAGTTTGATTGACAGGTGGCGCCGCCTACCGTCCAAGTGATGACTGTGAATATCCACGAAAATAAAGGAAACGTCCATATAAATAAAGAAGACCACAGAGAGACGACAGAGCTGTGGGGGGGGGAGGGGGGAGGAGTTAGTTACACACCTGTGTGTGTGTGTGTGTGTGTGTGTGTGTTCTTGTACTTGCATCATACTGAGGGCCAGTGAGGGGTTTTTAACCAACAAAGTGAGGTCATTTTTACAAAGTGAGGACATTTTGACCGGTCCTCACTTTGTTTTCATTCTATTCACTTCCTGAGGTTGTAAACATGCTCTACTCTGTTTTCCAGCCCTGCAGTTTCACACACTTTTTGCTCTGGGGCTCCACATGCAGACATGTTATGGTACTGCACCCAGTTGTTCTTTATAGATGTCATTCATGAAGTAGATATTTGTAATTGTGTTGATTTATAAAGTGGAAATGCTGGTCCTCACTTTGTCAGCACTTTTACCTGGTCCTCAGTATGCAGCAAATACAAGAGTGTGTGTGTATTTGTGTGTGTGTGATCACCTTGGCTGAGGAAGACTCCAGACGTCCACAACAGAGTGATGAAGATGGGGAAATACTCGCTGCAGTTTGCTCTGAACACACAGACACACACACACACAGATGACACAGAGTGGCCTGTAGGGGGCACCAACCCTAACCCTGTCTTTGTTTCAAGTTATTGTTAAAGCCATTGTTACATTTAACTTCATGGGTATTACGTTTATATTTACTGTATACAAGTATTAAGCATATATATACATATATACACACACATATATATATATAAATATACACACACATATATATATATATATACACACACACACATATACATATGTATATATATATTCATATACACAAATACATACACACATGTATATATACATAAAATGAAGGGTAAAAAAGTGTCTGCAGCTTTAATGTAAATCATGTTCAGGTCAAACTGACTGAGCTCTGAAGATTCTGTCAAACTCTGGTGGGCCGGTGGTGGCAGGGGGCGACACTGAGTACTTCCTCCTCGCATAAATTACCTGCAGTGAGAAATAAGCTACACACACACACACATGCACGCACACAGCGGTTAGATTTGCATAAATAGAAAATTGCAGTGAAACGTTATTATTTGGACACATTTCTTCATTCATTCACTGATGAACTCATTAACATCAAGGTCAATAATAAGTTCATCAGAGCCAAACATCCCAGCATGCTTTGCTTTTCCTTTCTTTTTACCTTGCTCCAGGACGGCGAGCACGGTGACGGCGGCGAGGAGGACGGTGTCGTCCAACGTCATCTCTGCAGAGACACGACGAGTCAGAGAGACACAGACAGTGAGACAGACACCAGCAGGAAGCACACACACACATATACACACCTGCAGGGGGGCGGGGCCACAGCGTCACTGTTCACCAGTTGAGTTAAAGATGATTGGTTGAAAATGACAAAGGTGTTTTTCACTTCCTGATAAACAATGTTTGTTTTTCAAGTTGAATTTGACTAAAACGTTGAGTTATTTCTCGTTGCAGGTCGATTAAGAAACGTGTTCAAGTTTAAAATAAATGTGCTAAATATTAACAGAGTGGTTCATTTTAATGAAGGTTTGATGATCATCTGTGACACCTGAACGCCTCATGACACCTGAACGCCTCATGACACCTGAACGCCTCATGACACCTGAACGCCTCATGACACCTTATTTAAATCCTGTTTGGACAGAAAATAAACACAAACAAAGAGTTCGTTTCTAAAGAACTATATTTACATAATACTCTTGTTTTACAGAGAACCTTATCAAAAGTATAAAATACTTACAAAACATCCGCAGCAATATATAAAAATAACTTCTATCTTCTCCTCGTCATCAGGAAAAAAGGTTTACATACAAAAAAATAGATTTATACATTTACACAGGAGGCCGAGCGGGCGAGAGAGGCGAGGAAGACGTGAACGAGTCCGCTCTGACAGATCAATAACATTACAACACATGAAATACACAACATGACACACAGCTGTGTGCGTGTGTGTGTGTGTGTGTGTGTCTGGACACGATTAACAGTACAGTAGATAGAACGACCGGCTCACAGGTCCACCTTAAATCAGACAATCCGCCTTAAACCAGACGGGACATGGTCACAGGTCCACCTTAAACCGGACTAGACATGGTCACAAGGTCCACCTTAAATCAGTCACGGTCACAGGTCCACCTTAAATCAGTCACGGTCACAGGTCCACCTTAAATCAGTCACGGTCACAGGTCCGCCTTAAATCAGTCATGGTCACAAGTCCACCTTAAATCAGTCACGGTCACAGGTCTACCTTAAATCAGTCACAACATGGTCATAGGTCCACGGTAAATCGGTCACAAGGTCCACCTTAAATCATTCACAGGTCCGCCTTAAATGAAAGCAAGTGACTGGAATCAAAATGCGTAAAATCGTAAAGCGGACGATAAATATAGTAACAAAACGAAACAACACTGACTGACATGAGAACCTTAAGGACTTAATCACAGTCCGGACATAAATTATGTTTTTTCTTAAACAAACCAAAGTCACGCATGAGTTGATGGAAACTTCCCGTCAGTCACGCTAGGTGGCGCCAAATCAAACCGACGTGAAAGTCGCGTTTTCCACTTTATCGCGTTTTTGCGACTGGTAGCATCAGCGATCGAGAACTTAACATTTCAAAATAAAAGCTTTTCAGGGCACATTTCCACAGCTCGCTTACTGTTGAAAGTTGTCATCTGCGACAGTTCGCCGTGTGCAACGGAATGTGAGGAGTTCGCAAACGCTGGACTGACGCAAAAAAAACCTCGACTTAATATGAACGCAAACGAACAAGAGGGAATGATCGCGACTCTGAAGAACCTGAACGTACGAACAAAAGTACAGAGGCCAACGGTCAGTCTCTGCGAGTGGTTCCTGTCTGTCAGTACTTCCTGTCTCTCTGTCTGTCTCACTGTGACCATCGTAAAGGACCATGTCAGTGTTTTTACTGAAACTCGTGGTTTGTAACGTAGATAAATTGGACTCCGCCCACCACTCAGCAGATACACTTGTTTATTTTTAGAGGTGGTGAATTTAGCGGGCGGCCATGAGTCGGCATGTCGTGATGCTACGTTAAATCAGCGTGACTTTTTCTTAAAAGGGACCCTGGTGTTTCATTTGTGACCATGTTTTTTCCCGTCTTTTCCTTTCGGACGTTAGCGTCTCGTGCGGCGGCGGCGGCTGAACTGTACGACCTTCGCTGCGAATGCCTCGTCGACTCTCGTGCAGCGGTTGTCGTGTTTTTGTTGTTGTTGTTTTTTTTCCTCGCCGACACGTCGAGAGTGTGACGCCTTCTCGGCCAATCGGGGAGTTTGAAAACGACCGCCGTGAGTTTGTGAGGCGTTCAGGGCCGCGAGCCGACACCTGCGCGCTGCCGCACACCGCCGTGCGACCGCTGCTCCCGTCCCGTTAGCTAGGTGACTCGTGCTAACACGGAAGCGGCGTCTTCATGGCGGCGGCGGCGGGCGGCGGCTCCGCCTCTGAGCTCAGCAGTGTTCATATGCTCCAGGTGCAGAGGGGGCGTGTCAGACTAATGGTGGTTGGCGAGCAGCTCGTCCAGGTCGGCCATCCACTCCTGCGTGCTCTGACCCTTCAGCAGCGAGTCCACCAGCTCGCTCTCGGCGGCGAAGCTCCCGGACGCCATGTTGTATCCGAAGGACACCTGCTGCTGCTGCTGATTGGCCGTCCTGCTCACCTGGTAACCTTGGTTACACTGCAGTCCCTGGCGACCGCCACCCTGCGGCTGCCCGAACGACGCCAGCAGGATGGTCTGGTTCTGCTGAGCCTGTTGATTGGTCATGGGCTGCCCCAGGCTCTGCGGGTTGGGCGGCGCCCTCTGCTGGGCGGCCACCATGTTGGTCTGCATCATCTGCTGCCCGGGGTTCAGGCCCACCATCGGACGACCTCCGGCATTGGAGACGAAGGGCGCGCCGCCCTGCGGCATCTTGGGAATGCGCGGCTGCTGCATGTGGAAGGCGTTGGGCGCGTTAGCGAAGGCGTTTGACGGAAGGCCGGCGTTGCCCGACGGCGGCTGGTTAGCGAGCTGCTGCTGCCAGGGGGCGCTCTGAGCACCGGGCATGTTGGCGGCCATGCTGTTCTGCATGGACCCCGGCATGCGAGCGGCAGCGGCGAGCTGCTGCTGTTTCAGCATGGCGGCGTTCGGCTGCGTCTTCAGGTGCTGCTGCTGCTGCTGCTGAGCCAGGAGGTTCTGCCTGTAGGGGGCGCTCATCGCGCCCAGAGGCTGGCGCTGCAGACCCGGCTGCTGCGGCGCCGGGTGGTTAGCGTGGAGGCTCATGTTGTTATAAAGAACCTGCTGGACGTCCACGCCGCCTCCGCCGCCACAGGACGACAGGTTAATGTCGGGCTGACTCGCCCCTGGGGGAGGAGCTACGCCACCTGCTGGCCCACCGCCCTGACCCATGTTCATACTCATCATGCCTTGGTTCTGAGGGAACATGCGCTGGGAGCCAGGGGCGGGGCCTCCCATGGAGCCGAGGCTGCCCATTGGCTGAGAGGACGCTGCAAAGAAACACAGGACAAAGGTGACGATACGTACCACACACTTCCTGTAAAACATGCCCTTCAAAATAAAACCACATTCTTAATAACGGTATCACATAAAATATATTTTTGTCGTGCGACGCCGCCATTAAACAAGAGAGTGATGTTTGTTTTGTTTGTCCAGGATCAGCTGACTGACACACACACACACACACGCACACACTTATTTTCCAGTCAAATCAGTGGTGAACATCATTTACAAACACACACTGTAACCTTTGTCCTCAACACAACAACAACCACGTCTGAACACACTGTTATTATGTTTTTAAAGCTGAAATGAAGAATATTCCACATTAGACACCAACACGTTTGAACTGAAGAACATGATTAAACCTGTAAACTGGTTGACTGGCTGCTGAGGGAACGGGTTCTGATTGGCCGGTTGTCCCGGCTGGTCCTGGTACTGTGGTGGAGGACGGGTCAGACGTCTCTGAAGCTGCTGGTCCTGCTGTCGCTGCTTCTCCTGCACACACCGTAGACAGTAGATTATATTTTACAGTGTATTTACAGTGTATATTAGAGTGTATTTACAGTGTATATTAGAGTCTAGTTAAGGTGTATATTAGAGTTTATTTAAAAGTCTATTTACAGTGTATATTAGAGTGTATTTACAGTGTATATTAGAGTTTATTTACAGTATATATAAGAGTGTATTTACAGAGTATTTTAGAGTGTATTTAAAGTGTATTTTACAGTCTTTTTACAGTGTCTATTAGTCTATTTACAGTGTCTATTAGAGTGTATTTACAGTATATATTAGAGTGCATTTACAGTGTATTTTACAGTCTATTTACAGTGTATATTAGAGTGTATTTATAGTGTATATAACAATGTATTTACAGTATATATTAGAGTGCATTTACAGAGTATATTAGAGTGTATTTACAGAGAATATTAGAGTGTATTTAAAGTGAATATTAGAGTGTATTTTAGAGTGTATTTACAGTGTAGTTTAGAGTGAATTTACAGTGTAGTTTAGAGTGTATTTACAGTGTAGTTTAGAGTGTATTTACAGTGCATTTATAGTGTATTTACATTGTATTGTCACTCTCAAACTTGTGTGCAGCTTTAAATCCACATAAATCTCCTCTCTCGGATATAAAGTAAAGAAACAGACCAGTCTTGATGTGTCAAACAGCTCCCTCTGGTGTTGAAGATGATGTTTTCATGTGTGACTCACCTGTTCAGCCATGAGCTGCTGCCTCTGCAGGTACTGCTGCTGCTGCTGCTGCTGCTGCTGCTGCTGCTTCAGCACGGCCGCTGCCACCGCCGCCTGGTTGCTCAGATACGCCGCGTTGCCGTGGTTACCCGCCATGGCGTTGGCCCCCGGCGGCGCCACCATGCCGTTGTTTCCAGGCGCAGACGTCATGCTGTTGGCGGCGCCCGGCCCGTGTGGTGGAGCTGGGTAGTTGTTCTGCTCCTGTGACAGGTGTGAGAGGTGTGAGTGTTTCCACCAGGGGGAGCTGCAGAGGCTTTACCTGCTTTACCTCTTTACTGAAGAAAGAAATCTGTGAGCACATTCTGATTTAGGGAATCAGTCGAGTCACAGGATGTTATTTATTTATGCTGCTTCCTGTTGTGCTGTAAATGTAAACTTTATTTTAACAACGCAGAAGAGTCCTCAGCCACTTGTAGCGCCCCCAAGAGGACGGAGAGCAGCATTACAGACCAATAACAGGAAGTTAAATAAGTCAGTTGAGTTACTGTGTGTGTGTGTGTGTGTGATAACAGCAGCAGCTATATTTAAATACAGAGAGAGAGAGAATATGAAAGGCTGCTTTGTCATCGCCTCTCTCACCCCCCCCCCCTCTGTGTGTGAGCCTTAGCAACCAGCAGACACACACACACCACAAAATTGCAGTGTGTGTTGTCTGAAGTTTGTGTGGTTGTTTTGTTGTTGTGTCTCCCACCTGTTTGTGTGTGTGTAACTCACCTGTGTGTGTGTGTGTATCACCCGTGTGTGTGTGTGTGTGTGTGTGTGTCTCACCTGTGTGTGTCTGTCTCACCCGTCTGTGTCTCTCACCTGTGTGTGTGTCTCACCTGTTTGTGTGTCTCACTTCTGTGTGTGTGTGTGTTTGTCTGTCTCACCTGTGTGTGTGTCTCATCTGTGTGTGTGTCTCACCTGTGTGTGTGTGTGTCTGTCTCACCTGTGTGTGTGTGTGTCTGTCTCATCTGTGTGTGTGTCTCATCTGTGTGTGTGTCTCACCTGTGTGTGTGTGTGTCTGCCTCATCTGTGTGTGTGTGTCAGTGTGTGTATATCACCTGTGTGTGTGTGTGTGTGTGTCTCACCTGTTTGTGGGCGTGTCTCACTCACCTGTGTGTGCGTCACACCTGTGTGTGTGTGTGTGTGTGTGTCTCACTCACCTGTGTGTGTGTCATGTGTTGTCTGAAGTTCATGTTGTTGTTGTTGTTCTTCTGCTGTTTGTTTTGTTGTTGTTGTCTCAGCAGCGTCAGCAGCGCCGCCTTGTTCTGACTCTGCGTGTTGGGCGGCGGCCTGGGCAGCCCTGGCCCCGCCTCAAAGTGCGACAGGGGTTTGGTGTTGTTGTAGTTCAGTGTGTTGGGCGGGCCCTGGGCCCCGGGGGCGGGCGGGTGGTTGAGGGGCGGTCCTGAGGGGGCGTGTCCCATCATGTTGGCGTGTGCGCCGGGCTGCGGCAGGTAGGCCCCGGGCGCCGCCTTTGGCGAGCCTTTGTTGGGCGGAGCCGGCATCAGCAGCTGCTGCTGCTTCTGAGCGCCGGGGTTAAAGTCCTGCGGGTACAAGGAGGGGCTCGTGGGCTTGTCCATGCCAAACGCGCCCCCTAGTGGGCTCTGGGAGGTGTTGGCCATCTGTGGCCATGGCGGGGCGTGGGGGTGTGGCCCCTGCGCGTGGAACTTGGCGCCCGGCTGCGGCGGCTTGTGCTGCATCTGCCCGTGGCGGTGCTGCGCCCTCTGCTGCTGCGCCGCCAGCTGCTGCAGCTGCTGAGCCGGGGACAGGTCTTTGGGCCCCGGGGGCCCCGCGGGGAGGTGGTGGTTGGGCGGAGGCTGGAGCTGCCGCGGGGGAGGAGCCGGCTGCGACGGGGGGAGAGCCGGGGAGGCGGCGGAGGAGGAGGTGGTGGTGGTGGTGACGGGCGAGTTGTTGGGGTGAGGAGGGGGCGGCGGTCCGGACGGCGTGGACCTCACGTGGGGGGAACCGGTGCGAGAGTCCTGCTCGAAAGCAACCGAGGCCGGGGAGAACTCCGTCTTCACCGTGGACAGATCAGGAGGAAGTAGTCCCTGAGAGGACCCTCCTCCTCCTCCTCCCGCTGAGCCCCCACCACCACCACCCGGCGTGGGCGCCAGCTCCAGCGGGTCTTTGCGGTCCTCGAAGCCGTCGTTGAGGATGTCCTGGATGTCCTCGTAGGCCACGGTGCAGTTGAGCTCCTCCATCAGCTCCGTCCACTCCTGCTCGTTCAGGTTGAAGTCGGGGAACAGGTTGTTGTTGTTCCCGCCTCCCGACGGCGTGACGATGGGCAGGATGTCGTCCGGCTCCTGCTTCATCTCTTTCCGGAGGAAGTCCAGACCCGGCACGTCGTTGCCGCCGCCGCCGCCTCCGTCCGTGGACTCGGTCTTGGGCCGGTGAGTCCCGTTAGAGCCCAGCGCGTCGGTGATGCCCAGCTTGGAGTCGAGCGGCGAGCCGTTGGCGTTGCCGTTGTCCAGACACGCCTTCTTGTTGGGGGGGAAAGCGTCGGTGAAGCCGTTGACCTGGTCTCTGCCCAGCGGAGACCCGGCGCTCTCCAGCTTCCTCTTCACCGTCTCCTGCAGCTGTGGACACAAGAAGAAGACGTCTTCATCGTCCACTCACGACTAAGGGATTAATGAAGAGCACGTGACCTGACACTTAATCTGTCTGCTACTCCATTTACTGCCGATCAAAGTGAATGATTGATGTGTTTTTATTTGTAAACTGAGGAAATGAAAGAGTCGCAGTAGAAACTGCCCGCAGAGGCAGTGGTGAGGCAGCAGGGGGCGCTGCAGGAGCAGGAAGGACAGATAAGAGATGATGGTGTGGTTTAACAAAGAGCTTCAGAGTCTGCAGACTTCCTGTGATCAGCACACACACACACACACACACACACACAGTTTATAATCTGTACTACAAGATTATTACCGTTATCTCTCATTTCATTCATTTCAAAATCGACACAAACAATGACATCACTTCCTGTAATCCCATTCATTGTAGCGTACGTATTCAGATTATTTTGGTGGATGAAGACAGATTACTAGAGCAGATGAAAATCAGATTACTTCAGACCATGTTTCGTTACCGTAATCAGATTAATAAGTGGTTTTAACCAGATTATTTGAACATATGTACCTTAGTTTTTTTAGTATAATAATCAGATTATTTAAACATATGTACTTCAGTTATTTTAGTACAATAATCAGATTATTTGAACATATATACTTCAGTTATTTTAGTATAATAATCAGATTATTTGAACAAATATACACTTCAGTTATTTTAGTACAATAATCAGATTATTTGAACATATATACTTCAGTTATTTTAGTATAATAATCAGATTATTTGAACAAATATACACTTCAGTTATTTTAGTATAATAATCAGATTATTTGAACATATGTACTTCAGTTATTTTAGTACAATAATCAGATTATTTGAACATATATACTTCAGTTAATTTAGTATAATAATCAGATTATTTCAGTAGTGAATGTGTTCAGATTATTTTACTGGATGGAAACAGATTACAGAGGCAGTAAAAATGGGATTACTTCAGTGAGTCTTTTTGTTACCAACAGTGAGTGGATCCATCCCATAATAATAATCCACAGTGGTCTCTGGGCTGGTGGAGATCATTTGTTCTCTGAACAAATGAACGAGTGAGTGAAGCAGATTATTATTATTTAGAAGGTTTGTTATAAAATAAGAGCGTCTCTAGAGTCAGAGTAACAGCTCTGTCCAGACAGGAAGTGAGCGAGCGGCGTCACAGCGTCAGAAAAGAAGAAGAAGAAGAAGAAGGTGATGATGTCCAAACACAAATATGCAGAGAATTTCCTGATTGGCTCGACTGGAGCCAAAATGGCAGCTCAGACACGTCGGGTCAGAGAGAGTTTCCTCTGAGGAGGAAACACATTCACCGACTCACGCTCTCAAATACAACTGTACGACTTCAACACAAACACACACACAAACTGTTCTTAAACACACACACACAAACTGTTCTTCTTTAACACAAACAAACTGTTCTTCTTTAACACAAACACACACACAAACTGTTCTTCTTTAACACAAACACACACACACAAACTGTTCTTAAACACAAACACACAAACTGTTCTTAAACACAAACACACACACAAACTGTTCTTCTTTAACACA